>NC_059374.1:43552724-43577724 GCF_019703515.2 Myxocyprinus asiaticus | reverse complement strand
CCTGAGGTATTTATTTTTCAGATTGCATGTATTAGAAGACTCTCTTAGATTATGTTTTTCTTTTCTGAAGATTTACAAAACATTCTTGCTATTGCATTATACTATAACTATACATTTCTAAATCAACAGATAAAGTACCACAGACATTTTGACACCTTGTCAGCGTAAGATTTCATGCTTACTGATAGTGGCACCTGGTGGCCGAGGTTGGTACCACATGCTAATTGTTAGCTCAAATCACAAATTAAATGTGTTACCTTACTAAAGAAATTAATAAAAAATAAATAAATAAATAAATAAAACCAAAGAAAAAAAATGCAGCAAAAATTATATATTTTTTAGAGAAAAAAATTTCCAAGAAAAAAATTTCAGAGACATTTTTTTTTTTTTCAGAGAAAAATTTATTCAGAAAAAAATAGTAGACAATAGGCTTAGAAAAGCACAAAAAAAAAATAAAATAAAATAATAAAATAATAATGTATAAAAAAATAACTACATTTAACCTAGTAAAAAAATAAATCACCTCTTTCACTTTGCGGTTCATGGCTTTCATATTATGCCACAAATGCTGTCGATTAAGCTGAACTTTTGAACCCGGAATATTCCTTTAACTAAACCTGAACGGAGACAGCAGAACCCTTGAAAGACGTTGTGGTTCGTCCTATTACCATGATGTTTTTCTGTGTGTAATTGTGTGTTTTTCAGGACTATCAGAGAATGTTGGATCTGATTCGAGACATCATACTGGCCACAGATTTGGCGCATCACCTGAGAATTTTCAAAGACCTGCAGAAAATGGCTGATGGTCAGAAACTGAAGATCTTTCTCTTAGTCTACAGTGCATCTCAATTTTCACAATTTCAATTTTCAATTTCAATGGTAGTGTGCTTTTTGGCATGATTCATTTGTACATTTGTTTTTGCCGAAGCACTTGCAGCATTGTTGAGTACAGTGAGAAAATTGTGCAAAGTAAAATAACAACAGTGTGAAGAAGCAAGTTATAGTAACAAATAACATAAAATATCATAGTGCAAAATACAACATGGAAAGAAAAGTTAATCAACACAAACGCTGTTGTTGGCCTGTCTGAAAGTTTAAAGCGGCCTTGAGATTTGAAGGTTATTTAGGTCTTCTGTAGTTTGAATACTATACAGTATAGATCTGTACAGCATTAAGAATTGTACAAGACATACAGATCTGGTCTTGGGTTTTAAGGATTTTGTCAAACCAACAGAATAAAAACCACATCAAATCAAATAGCAGTTCAGATTAAACTAAGAAAGTAGCAATTAACTCTTTAAGCTCTGGAGTTTTTAAAGATTTCCTGTTTCAGCAATTTTGGGCATACCCAAAATTATTATAACTCGAAAAAAAGCAGGGTCAAGCATTTAGTATCATTGTAAAGAAAACAAAAATTAACTTTTTTTCTGATTTGACATTATATATCTCTGAAAAACTGCTTTTGTTTTGTTCCCAATCATGTCAACTGTAACTGAGAGAAATGTTGTGTTGATACGACAAAGCAATCAAAAGTTATAACATTACAAAAATAATTTATCATAGTGTTCAAAGCCTCTCCAAACAAATAAAACATAATAATTGTACATAAGAACTAATTACACATGCAAACACAACAATGACTAAAGGTTTGCATAGCATGCAGACATGATTTTAGTAATGAGATTTCACAGAATGAGTTTCATTCTGTGTCATTTGAGTCATCATTGAGTCTGTGTCATGTATTTGGCGACATCTAGTGGTGGCCATATGTAATTAGATTAAACAATCCTCTCTGCCCATATTTAGATGACTTCCACCTATGGTTGCAGCGATCTGAATCCTTATATGATTGGTTTAGCATTTCATGATCCTGGACAACATATGACATTTCCGATAAAGTCATCGGATCCAGGAAAGCTAATGTGTTTTTTGCCAGATAGCACATTATGTGCTGTGTGCACAGTGTGCTTCATGTGGATTATCTAATGATCTATACATCTGATTATCTTGTGTGTAGACTCGTTTGAAAGATAATCACCTCCTCTAAGTAATGCTATGTGATATTTAATGTTCTGTTTATTTTTTTGTGAAGTTATACGCGAAAACACGGCATATAAGCAACACCAACATAATTGTCAAAGACATATTCTTAGCTATTACTCACTATATTTTTGTCTGTGAGTGAAACAAATAGGCTGGTTGTATTTTACTCTTTGAGAGCTTTCCAACAACATATGACACATGACTATTTGATCAGTCTGATGTTTTTACTGATTGCAATAATATGTACAGGTTGATATATATATATATACAAATTATCAAAACGTAACACTTCTGATTTATCTGCAAATTTCAAAGCACTTGTTCAGTTTTGGTCATAATGTCTACATGCATTGGAAAGTAGAGCTTCTAAACTTTCAAACGATACCTATTTTGTGTTGGTCAAGACTAACTTTTTTCTTGCGGGCCCATCCGAGCTTAAAGGGTTAAATGATTGTAACAAACTAGGAATGAATAAAAGAAGTAACATTAACTGTACAAATAACGAAGAGAAAGAATAAGTGTAAATCTCTCTTTGTGTTTTCATCCATGTGTTTATAGCTGGTTATAACCCCAGGAGTCAAACTCATCGCAGTCTGCTGCTGTGCCTGCTCATGACCTCCTGTGACCTCTCAGATCAGACCAAGGGCTGGAAGACCACCAGAAAGATTGCGGTACGACCCGTATCAGAACACAACCACATACTGATGCTTTAGTCAAAAAGACACTTTTATGATTTTTACTCGGTTTTCTTCATTTTTATTTCACAGGAGTTGATTTACAAAGAGTTCTTCTCTCAGGGAGATTTGGTGAGTCAATTTTTTTTTTTATTTTACATCCTTTAATAGTAATAAAATCACAGATTTTATTAAATAAAAAAATAAAAAAAATAAATGATGATATTAAATAATATTTTTAATATTATACTTTATATATGATCAACTTTATAATATATAGTTATACTTTATAAAATTATAAAATATTTAAAATGACTTGACTGGACAATTACGGTATATTAAATGAATAAAAATCCCAGATTTTCAAAGTTGTTTCAGACTTTTGGCTGCACATACGCTATCAGTCAAAGTTTGGATGCATTTAAATTAATTTATGTATCTCAAGGCTTTTTGATCTACAGTCTTATGCTTAAATGCTTTAAATTAATTTTTTATTATGAAACAAGTGTTTTTTTTTTAATGTACAAGCTGGAGCAGATAGTGAAAACAAATCAGTCAACAAGCATCCAGGAACTGCTTCAGTACAGTTTAAAATGCAAACGAGCAGAATTCTCGAAAAAAACAAGCTCATATAGAAGAGTTTTCACATTGTTTTGAACGCTATATATTCATCAAATTCTAGTCAAGTTATTTCACAGTTTGGATGAATTCATTAACCTCTTAAACTCCGTGGACTGCCAGCGAGTCCAAAAGGGGGAGCTATATTGCGAAAAAATTGTACGCTTAAAATGCTCAAGTACAGGTGCATCTCAATAAATTAGAATGTCGTGGAAAAGTTCATTTATTTCAGTAATTCAACTCAAATTGTGAAACTTGTGTATTAAATAAATTCAATGCACACAGACTGAAGTAGTTTAAGTCTTTGGTTCTTTTAATTGTGATGATTTTGGCTCACATTTAACAAAAACCCACCAATTCACTATCTCAAAAAATTAGAATATGGTGACATGCCAATCAGCTAATCAACTCAAAACACCTGCAAAGGTTTCCTGAGCCTTCAAAATGGTCTCTCAGTTTGGTTCACTAGGCTACACAATCATGGGGAAGACTGCTGATCTGACAGTTGTCCAGAAGACAATCATTGACACCCTTCACAAGGAGGGTAAGCCACAAACATTCATTGCCAAAGAAGCTGGCTGTTCACAGAGTGCTGTATCCAAGCATGTTAACAGAAAGTTGAGTGGAAGGAAAAAGTGTGGAAGAAAAGATGCACAACCAACCAAGAGAACCGCAGCCTTATGATTGTCAAGCAAAATCGATTCAAGAATTTGGGTGAACTTCACAAGGAATGGACTGAGGCTGGGGTCAAGGCATCAAGAGCCACCACACACAGACGTGTCAAGGAATTTGGCTACAGTTGTCGTATTCCTCTTGTTAAGCCACTCCTGAACCACAGACAATGTCAGAGGCGTCTTACCTGGGCTAAGGAGAAGAAGAACTGGACTGTTGCCCAGTGGTCCAAAGTCCTCTTTTCAGATGAGAGCAAGTTTTGTATTTCATTTGGAAACCAAGGTCCTAGAGTCTGGGGGAAGGGTGGAGAAGCTCATAGCCCAAGTTGCTTGAAGTCCAGTGTTAAGTTTCCACAGTCTGTGATGATTTGGGGTGCAATGTCATCTGCTGGTGTTGGTCCATTGTGTTTTTTGAAAACCAAAGTCACTGCACCCGTTTACCAAGAAATTTTGGAGCACTTCATGCTTCCTTTTGCTGACCAGCTTTTTAAAAATGCTGATTTCATTTTCCAGCAGGATTTGGCACCTGCCCACACTGCCAAAAGCACCAAAAGTTGGTTAAATGACCATGGTGTTGGTGTGCTTGTCTGGCCAGCAAACTCACCAGACCTGAACCCCATAAAGAATCTATGGGGTATTGTCAAGAGGAAAATGAGAAACAAGAGACCAAAAAATGCAGATGAGCTGAAGGCCACTGTCAAAGAAACCTGGGCTTCCATACCACCTCAGCAGTGCCACAAACTGATCACCTCCATGCCACGCCGAATTGAGGCAGTAATTAAAGCAAAAGGAGCCCCTACCAAGTATTGAGTACATATACAGTAAATGAACATACTTTCCAGAAGGCCAACAATTCACTAAAAATTTTTTTTTTATTGGTCTTATGATGTATTCTAATTTTTTGAGATAGTGAATTGGTGGGTTTTTGTTAAATGTGAGCCAAAATCATCACAATTAAAAGAACCAAAGACTTAAACTACTTCAGTCTGTGTGCATTGAATTTATTTAATACACGAGTTTCACAATTTGAGTTGAATTACTGAAATAAATGAACTTTTCCACGACATTCTAATTTATTGAGATGCACCTGTACCTGTATCCATAAGTCAGGCATATGTGGGATTGTTTGAAAGCTTAGAATCTGATCTTTTCATAGATAACCATCACTTCTGCATTTATGTTACATAAAATAACAAAATAAGGCCTTAAAACATCCACATCGCAAATACGCGCCACCTAGTGGTCATGTGGTAGAAATATTAATATGAATATAAACGTCTTTAAAATAGCACTTAAATAGACAAGTCATATATCAAATGAAAGCTCTCATTCACAGGAATGTGACTGTATAGTTAACTTTGTTGCACTAAAACCACAGGTTAAAAGACTTTCAAAAGAATCACAAAGTGATATATGATTTTTGTAAGACATCAAATACAAACGTCTCATTTATACTCTGATAACTGCTGCTGTAAGTCCCAAATAACTAAAAACTATCTGCTTTTACCTTAGGCAGTTCTCTAAAAAAATGAGCCATTGTTTATTTCTCTGTGAGCTTGCTTGTGTGAATACTCCAGTGTTATGTCTTAGTTGTCCAGAACAAAATATGCCATCCAGCAGGAAAAGCATGCAAAACAAATGTTTTCGACTATTAATTCTAAAATATTATACATTATCTCAAAGGGGAGGATCTCAGCTTTCTAATGGCACCTAGATTGAGCTTCTAGTCCACTCAGAGGCCGAGATATTCAATGAAAAATGGAGGGTGGTGCTTGAACTGAAAATTAGACTGAATGTCCATGGACGAACACATCTGCAGTGGCTAAAATGCGTCAGAGCGCCACCTACATTTCAGATCTGTATATTGCGATGGAAGCCGATAGAGAAAAAAATATTTTTTCTAGTACTTCCTGCAATCTAGATGAATAAAATAAGACTATTTGGAGGGAGATGAGGTGAACAGAATCAAAATGATATGCTTACAAATTTAGAACTTTTTTTTTTCAAACAAAATTTATGTTTATCATAAGATTATAAACTCATACTATATTATTTATGATTTTTTTGTGTTTGTGTGTTTGTGTCTGCTGGCAGCAGCCCAAAAATTTATTATATTTAATAATTATATTATAATTAATTTTTTATCACACATATACAGTGAAAATCTTTTTTTCACATATCCTAAGCTGGGGTCAGAGTGCAGGGTCAACCATGCAGCACCCCTGGGGCAGATAGGGTCAAGGGCCTTGCTCAAGGGCCCAACAGTGGCATCTTGGTGGTGCTGGGGCTTGAACCCCTGACCTTCTGATCAGTAACCCAGAGCCTTAACCACTGAGCCACCACTGCCCTGCTGCAAATGTATATATTGTGTGTTTAAAGAAAATATCAAACTTGCTAAAACAGACACTGACTGTGTTCAGGAGAAGGCGATGGGAAACAGACCGAGTGAGATGATGGATCGAGAAAAAGCGTACATCCCTGAACTCCAGATCAGCTTCATGGAGCACATCGCCATGCCAATATACAAGTCAGACTATATACGCAACATTCATTTCAACTGTTTACAAATCAGATGATATTAGAACGTCGCTATTTTGTGATGTTTTATGAAGACAAACTGAAGATGTAAAGTTTAATGGGGACCTTGTGTTTTTTTCAGGCTCCTGCAGGAGATTTTCCCGCGCTCGGCGGAACTGTACGAGCGAGTCGCCGCCAACCGCGAGCAGTGGGCCAAAGTTTCGCACAAGTTCACCATCCGCGGGCTGCCGAGCAACAACTCGCTGGACTTCCTGGACGAGGAGTTTGAGCTGCTTCAGTCTCAAGGCGCGTTCGGAGACGATTCGCACCGCATGAACGGTTGCCTGGATGACGACTGTCACAAACACGACCAATGACATCGCTAGGGCAAAGGTCAAGTGACAGAGTTCCACCTTGGTAATATTCGGTATTTGCCGACAATTCGTTAAGAAACGGTAGATCACCTCTTTGATGTCGCCGCTGAGACGGGTTTTGCGAGTCGTTGTTCTAAAGGACTATTAATGATTGGTCGCTGTAGGTCAGGCGAGTATATGACATCATTTCTGACACTTAAAATTGCCCAATTAACTATAATAGTCAAACATATTTATAAGATATCACCATTCAAATTTGACTAAACACCTAAACTACTAATTATACTCAAAAAGATCATAGATATTAAACAATTAAAAAGTTGGCATTGTTGAACATTAACAAATCTAAATAAATCTATCTTTAGAAAACCTACATTTCCCCCCTTTAATCCTTTGTTTTTGAATTATTGTAAAAGCAAGCCAAACCTTGTGTTAGTACTGCTTGGATAAATCAAGCCACTATTTTCTTTCTTTAAATGTATTAAAACAAATAAGTGGAACCAATGTTGCCCCTCAGATGTTCACACAGGAAGCCCCAAACAATAATTTAATACTTCACGCAAGCAAAACCGCAGCGGCCGTCCAGAGGGGTTACAACATGAGCGACGACAGGCGTGAAAACACGCGGCTCCCTGGAGACATTTGATCCATAACTAGAAACTTTGATGGCGTGTACATACAGTTTAGTGTTTAAAGGGCTACAGGGGCCCGCAGAGGACATTTTCAGTCTCAGGATGGTGGAATGTGCGTGACAAATGGATTTTGCCTTACAAATGTTTTCGTTGCCTTCCTGAGTGAACTTTAAAACAGATATACTGTATGTATATAAAAAAATAATTCAGCCTATCTATGTACAGTTCTAAAGCTTACATGGATGTATAGAAATATCTATTTCCTGTGTATAAATGTGTGTTTGCACAGGTGTGACTGTGTGTGCATTTGCCAAAATCTGCTACGGAATAGAAGACAAAGAGAGACATTTCTGTTTTATGAAAAATTCGAGTTTTTCACATGGGTTACCAACATTATTACCACATAATTCATGAGAAGCTTAACCTGCAGCGGGAGATTTAATCTCACAAAAAAATGTCAAGGTCAATTTTGACCTAAACAATAATAATAATAATAATAATAATAATAATAATAATAATAATTATAAATATATATATATATATATATATATATATATATATATATATATATATATATATATATATATATATTGATGTTAACACTTTACAATAAGGTTCCATTTGTTATCATTGGTAAATGCATTAGGGAACATGAACAAACAATTAATATATTTGTTACATCATTTATTAATCTTTGTTAATGTTAGTTAATAAAAATACAATTGTTAATTGTTAGTTCTTAGTTCATTAACTAATGTTAACTAATACAATCTTTGATTTTAAATATGTATTAGTATATGTTGAAATTAACATTAACTAAGATTAATAAATGCTTAATAAGTATTGTTCATTGTTAACTCATGTTAACTAAAGTAAACTAATGTTGTTAACTAATGTTAACTAATGCTGTTAACTAATGCTAACTAATGTTGTCAACTAATGCTGTTAACTAATGTTGTTAACTAATGCTGTTAACTAATGTTAACTAATGCTGTTAACTAATGCTAACTAATGCTGTTAACTAATGCTGTTAACTAATGCTAACTAATGCTGTTAACTAATGCTGTTAACTAATGTTAAATAATGCTGTTAACTAATGTTAACTAATGTTAACTAATGCTGTTAACTAATGCTAACTAATGTTGTTAACTAATGCTGTTAACTAATGTTAACTAATGTTGTTAACTAATGTTAAATAATGCTGTTAACTAATGTTAACTAATGCTGTTAACTAATGCTAACTAATGTTGTTAACTAATGCTGTTAACTAATGTTAACTAATGTTGTTAACTAATGCTAACTAATGTTGTTAACTAATGCTGTTAACTAATGTTAACTAATGTTGTTATCTAATGCTGTTAACTAATGTTGTTAACTAATGTTAACTAATGCTGTTAACTAATGTTAACTAATGTTGTTAACTAATGCTAACTAATGTTGTTAACTAATGCTAACTAATGTTAACTAATGCTGTTAACTAATGTTAACTAATGTTGTTATCTAATGCTGTTAACTAATGTTGTTAACTAATGTTAACTAATGCTGTTAACTAATGCTGTTAACTAATGCTAACTAATGTTGTTAACTAATGCTGTTAACTAATGTTAACTAATGTTGTTAACTAATGCTAACTAATGTTGTTAACTAATGCTGTTAACTAATGTTAACTAATGTTGTTAACTAATGCTAACTAATGTTGTTAACTAATGCTGTTAACTAATGTTAACTAATGTTGTTATCTAATGCTGTTAACTAATGTTAACTAATGGAACCTTATTGTAAAGTGTTACCTTATTTATGTATTCATTTATTATTATTATTATTATTATTATTATTATTATTATTATGTTTTGTTTTTGCATAAAGAAAATGAATTCATGACAATTAAGCATATACACATTTTATCCCTTAATTCTCATTACTGGAATGTAGAAAAAATGCTTAAATATTGTCTCAATACAAACATTCTTTGGCTTAAAATAAATTCTGTAGAATAAATACAACTACTATAATGTACACTGTCAACTGTACTTTACAAATTAATGTACTTTGCAATTTGAATATAATTTTTTATATTACAGTAATATATATATATATATATATATATATATATATATATATATATATATATATATATATATATAAACAATTAATCACATTTTACCCATTACAATCTACATTAATGCAGTAATGAAAATTATCTTCTATGTATACATTTATTTATTTTTTGCAAAAAATAAATTCAGCACAACAAATACTATTTAAATATTTAAAATTTAAATATGACATATAATAATTATACTGTATAATATAGATTATAATATACAGTTTTATTTATATATTTTCATTTAATATTAAAATATAAAAATTAATAAAATATATTAATATATAAATATAAAAATTCCTAATGGTCTCCCAAAATAAGCTTCATTTTCTTTATGCAAAATATGAATTCTTTTGATTATAGGGTGAAATATGTCCTATTTCTTGACAAATTTTGTGATTCATTTGCAGGTAAATCGTGCTGATTTTGGTCGGTAAAATAACTACTAAAGGTCTGTTTCAGAAATGATATCTGATCGTCAAAGCTTAATGCAAAACACACACGTGAAGCTACTGTTTCCACCAGCCAGAGATCCAAACACACAAACCTTCACAAACCCAAATGCCCAACTCTGAACTTCACAAGACATATATTTAGCAGAAACTTTGTGCTTTGTTAAATATTTAGATATAATGTCCAATCTGATAGTAGAAATGCAGAATATATATATATATATATATGATAATCGTCTATTAGAAATGTAATCTATTAATAGTATTATCAGAAATACTAATACAGTATGTGAAATAAACATTGCACTGTAGTCCATGTGAAGGAAAATGTGCTGGATTTCTGGCTTTGAGCATTTAATTTTGCTGCTGATTTTACTGTATTTCACGCAGGTGACTGAAAAAACCGTCATGCTGAAGTCAACTTTTTGAGTTTCCTATTTCTGCAATGAATTTTAATTGTGTAATTATTACAGATATGATGATTTTGTTTTCTTGTGCAATAAGTGGTTATTGCGTCTCCTCATGATGTACATAACATCCATTTGTAAATTATTACTTTTACACACTTTGATTTAATAAATCTATTTTCTGGTATTTGTACATGTTTGTACCCCTAGGTGATGGTAAAACAATTTGTTTTCTTTTGTTTGGAATAAAAACTCTTGTGCTAAATGACTCCAACAAACATTTCTGATGTAAATACATTTTATGCAAAGACTGAATATTTGTTCATATTTTAAGGTAAAGAACAGGGAGGCATTTCTAATTAACTCGTCAAAAAACACAAAATCGAAACATGTACATTTATGTCCGGGCCCTGTATAAGTGAGTGTTAGGTGGTCATTTGAAGGTTTATATGGCGATCTATATACACACTTGTGTAGATATTGTACAAGTTGGATTGTGTCTTTATATTGTGGAAGAAATTGTAGATTATGATAAAAGAAAATGGCTTTTTATCGAAATAAAAGTGTTCAAACGGCAGCATCAGAGTTTCAGACTAAACAAACACAATCACAAATTTGTTCGTCAGTCTGTCTTTAATCAGTGCTGTAAAAATAAATACTTTACAAATGTTTGAAAGACACAAACGATAATGAGAAACGCAAGAGTCTGAAGCACCAGCGGACACACAATTCAAGGCCTCTGTAAAATAAATTACTGTTCAATTCAAATCACACACATTGCATCATCTGTTTCAATAAATGTAATATTAATAAAACCCTTTTATTCCCTCAATCTTTTTCATGAAAACACACAATAATTATAACAGTAATATGTAAACTACATTTCAAGCCAAACTTTAATAACAATCGATTCTCAGAATGTTGTGAAAAAGGAAAAATATTTATTTAAAACATGAAAGACTGAGAAAAGATTGATCAGGAATTCTGGGTAATAACTGAGGTAAAACAAAACCACCAATATTGACTTTGTTTTAAATCTTTCTTTGTACGGTTCAGTATGTTCCATAAATTGTTAATGCATAAAATATTTTCATGTGATAAAACTTACAGCAATAACTGTACGAACACTTACTCAAATAGCTGATATCAGATCATCCAAATATAACCATAAGATTTTCATATGACTGTGACATGACCTCTGACCTCTGGATTTGAGTGAATCTGAAAGCACGCAGGGAATCTTGTGTTTGGTCTTAATTAGATTTCATCATCATGATTAAATGAGATTGTATCATCAGTGGATTTCACATATATGTATTTAATTAAACCTGTAAATGATCCAGAGCTGAACAGACATTCACACAGCTGTATCCGTTCAGCTCTGTATTTTCCAAACAAATCATTCGACACATCTTCAACGAAGCAGAATTTAAAGGAAAAACTGGCAAACTTATTAACACTAAAGGATGAATCTCACTAAAGAGCCCGTCCTGGTCCTTTTTACAACAATATCAAATTAAATCAGAGGTACAACATGCTACTTATTAACAGGCGAGCTAAAAACAAATGAAATAAACAATAAATAAATAAATAAAATATTTGTAAGAATTACAAAAATAAACAAATAAACAAAAACTTTTGAGGAAAAAACTGCAAAAAATCTGTGTAAAATGTAAAAAAAAAAAATTATTTTTTTTTAAATAAACCCAAAGGTTGGAGAAAAAACTAAAATATGGAGCAAAGAAATAAAAAGGACAAAATAAAAAGAAATTAAAAAAATAAATGTTGGGGGAAATTTTTGAAAAATAAATTGAATATAAATAAACATGGCGCCCCTTCAAAAATGATATATAAATAATATATTATAAAATACATAAAAAATATATGGAGAAGAAAATACACACAAAAAGAAAAAAAGTAAAAAAGATAAAAACAAAATATAAAATAAATTCAAAGAAACATAACTAAAAAAATAAATAATAATAATAATAATAATAATAAATATATAGATATATATATATATATATATATATATATATATATATATATATATATATATATAAGTGATTTTTTTTTTTATAAACCCAAAAGTTGGAGCAAAAAATAAAATGGACAAAATTAAAATATACTAAAAATATATGAAGAAAATACACACAAAAATAAAACAAAAAGTAAAAAAGAGACAGAAATTTACTAAATTAACAAAAAAAAAAGAAAAAAAAAAAGAGAAAAACGAAATATAAAATTAATAAATAAAATAAATTCGAAGATACATTAAAAAAGAAAAGAAAATCTAAAAAATAAATAAATAAATAAAAAATAATATCCACCATGTTTTTCATACATAACAGTAATGAGGATTTAGGGGAAAAAAAAAAATGCTTAAATTGTCATGAAAATATTGCAAAAAACCTTAACGGTCCTAAACTGCTTTATTTTCTTTATAAGAAATATAGTATTTTCTTTGTATTGATTTTGGGTTGAAATAGGACCAGGACATGCTTTCATCTGATTTACTCTATAATTTTTCCTGCAACATGTGAATAGATATGATTATAGACATTTAGTCTCTGTTAAGTCTCATGAATGTCTCAAATACAGAAGCTGCACGTGATGTTGTGTGTCAATACTCCCAGTTGAGCTGATCGCTGCGCAGTGACGTCTGCAGTGAGCGCATGTCTTTGAGCAGACGCAGACTGTCTCGGCTGCGCTCACCTGGTCTCGGTTTGACCTTCTCCGGTCTGGTCGAGCATCCGTGAGTCGACACTGTCATTACTTTAACCTCCCC
Organism: Myxocyprinus asiaticus; assembly: GCF_019703515.2. Classification (NCBI taxonomy): domain Eukaryota; kingdom Metazoa; phylum Chordata; class Actinopteri; order Cypriniformes; family Catostomidae; genus Myxocyprinus; species Myxocyprinus asiaticus. The sequence continues at coordinate 43,564,444 of NC_059374.1, read as the reverse complement.
GTGAGCCGCAGCGGCGTTACTCTGTTTACGACACTGTTTCCTCAACTTCTCCATCTGAGAGACAGAGACAATGATTGATTCTTAAACCTGCAGATTCATCAGATGTGCTCAGAAGTGATTGAAGCTTTTGGTTTTGAGAAAGTTCTTGATACTTCGGTCAGTGAACCGTTTGTGGGTGAGATTATGTCCAGTGTTTTTCTGCTGTCATGGAAACAGAGATGTGTAGTAATGTGTCACCTGTGTTTGATGTCGACGGACTGTAGCGATCTGTTCTCCTTTATTCTCCATTCTCTTCACGAGCACTTCCATCTCACGCTCCAAATCCTGCCGCAAACGATCCGAACGACACGACTGGATCTGTTTCGCCAACTCCTGGTGCTCACTGACACAAACAACACACGGCTTAACATCCCACACACTCAAAACAAAGACCAGATCTATTTACAATACAACATATATGAATGCTTTTTAATTAAAGTACAATTTACCAAAAACAAATCTTTGTTCAGACAGATTCATGAATCACTTTGAGTCATTAAGACCCCACATATAAAATAATTTGCTAATGAATCAGACATCAGTACATAAACAATGTAAAAACAAAAATGCAATAGAGTTGTGTTGTCTATTAATTGTCTATTAATTATTTCAGGGAAGCTCACAACTCTTAGTTACAATTAGCGCTGTCAATTGATTCAAATTTGTAATCAAATTCATTACATGGTACGTTGATTAATTAATCAAATTAATCGTAAGTAATCGCATATATAAGTATTTGCTGAGAAAGCCCCTCAAATAACAATAATTCAGTTTTAATGATACCAAATTTAGTATTTGGTAGCATTGCCTTTAAATTGTTTAACTTGGGTCAAATGTTTTGGGTATCCTTCCACAAGCTTCTCACAATAAGTTGCTGGAATTTTGTCCCATTCCTCCAGACAGAACTGGTGTAACTGAGTCAGGTTTGTAGGCCTCCTTGCTCACACATGCTTTTTCAGTTCTGCCCACACATTTTCTATCAGATTGAGGTCAGGGCTTTGTGATGGCCACTCCAGTACCTTGACTTTGTTGTCTTTAAGCCATTTTGCCACAACTTTGGAGGTATGCTTGTGGTCATTGTCCATTTGGAAGACCCATTTGTGACCAAGCTTTAACTTCCTGGCTGATGTCTTGAGATGTTGCTTCAATATATCCACATAATTTTCCTTCCTCATGATGCCATCTATTTTGTGAAGTGCACCAGTCCCTCCTGCAGCAAAGCACCCCCACAACATGATGCTGCCACCCCCATGCTTCACGGTTGGGATGGTGTTCTTCGGCTTGCAAGCCTCACCCTTTTTCCTCCAAATATAATGAAGGTCATTATGGCCAAACAGTTAAATTTTTGTTTCATCAGACCAGAGGACATTTCTCTTTGTCCCCATGTGCACTTGCAAACTGTAGTCTGGCATTTTTATGCTGGTTTTGGAACAGTGGCTTCTTCCTTGCTGAGCAGCCTTTCAGGTTATGTCGATATAGGACTCGTTTTACTGTGGATATAGATACTTGTCTATCTGTTTCCTCCAGTATCTTCACAAGGTCCTTTGCTGTTGTTCTGGGATTGATTTGCACTTTTCGCAACAAACTACGTTCATCTCTAGGAGACAGAATGCATCTCGTTCCTGAGCGGTATGATGGCTGTGTGGTCCCATGGTGTTTATACTTGCGTACTATTGTTTGTACAGATGAACGTGGTACCTTCAGGCATTTGGAAATTGCTCCCAAGGATGAACCAGACTTGTGGAGGTCCACAGTTATTTTTCTGAGGTCTTGGCTGATTTCTTTTGATTTTCCCATGAAGACAAGCAAAGAGGCACTGAGTTTGAAGGTATGCCTTAAAATATATCCACAGGTACACCTCAATTCAATACACCTCCCATCAGAAGCTAATTGGCTAATTGCCTAAAGGCTTGACATATTTTCTGGAATGTTCCAAGCTGCTTAAAGGCACAGTTAACTTAGTGTATGTAAACTTCTGACCCACTGGAATTGTGATATAGTCAATTAAAAGTGAAACAATCTGTCTGTAAACAACTGTTAGAGAAATTACTCGTGTCATACACAACAATAAAATAACATGTTAAAAAAATTCATGTCATATATATATATATATATATGACATAAATTTTTTTAACATGGTATTTTATTTTATAAATAATCATACTAAATTAAAACGTTGAATCGACAGCCGTAATTAAAATATAAATAGATTTATGACACACTGACACACACGCACAAGCTCATATGTCCAAACTCGTCCTGTAGCATCAACAACAGTTCCGACAGCTCTTCACTGCAGGAGGAGGAGGAGCTACTGCTTGATTGATGTCCTGACGGGCGCCACTCATTGGTGGAGCCGGTCAGAGGGGCGTGTCCCAGCACACGCTCGTTACACAGCTGAGGATGATGCTGCTTCATCAGATGAAGAACGTGCTGAACGTTTGCACGAACAGAATGACTCGAACCTGTCGACTAAAGACAGAGAGCTCATTAACATATGACCGCCCAGATTTACATATCAATGAAGCCTATTGGATGATCAGACACTTCTGTTGCCATTTGGATTGAGATGATGAGGAAGTAGGATCGATACAGTATTGCTAAACACCAGAATAGAATAATATAATGAATAATATAATAATAATGTCCACTTATAGTGTTTTTGGTGCAAGAAATCTATACAAACATTATAAGTGGACTTCAGGAAAAATACATTGATAAAGTGTAGATTATGATCCCTTTAAAGGTCAAAAGAGTATGTACTTCTCCTACCGTTCCGGTCACAAATGGTACGTCTCCCAGACTGAGTCTGTAATGCGGTTGCGGGTGAGATGCATGTTCCTGCACAAAAATAAACCCAAAGAAACATGAGGAATGATAAGTGATTCATCTGAGAGTAATTCAATCATATGTGTTGATTAAAGAGGAATTCGAGTGGAATCTATTTGCATTCATTTACCTTCGATGAGAGTTTCTGCTTCTTCATTTTACTGGATTTATGAGAACGAGGAGAAACAGACTGAATGAGAATACGATTGGCTTCAAGACCCGTCTGTAACTGACCACAGAACAGACAACAATGTTAACATCCCACACATACAGATGGCCACAGAGACAGACAGACAGTGAGACATAGAGCCAGGTGGACAGACAGAAAGAACATGTTCTCCATTATCATTTTACAGATTACATGAGAGATGACACATTTCAATTACTAATGTGTAGTTTAAAACCACTATGTTGAGGTGTTTGACTTTCTTCATAGCGCTTTAAGGTAAAAAACTCATAAGAACGTAAGTTTTGTGGTCTGCTCCACGATATCGAGAGAAGCCGGATAGAGTGGTGCGATACCGCTCTCCTGTCTCTGGAGCACAAATATCGGGAAGCCTGTTGGATTAGCGCACACTTGCATGCTCCAGAGAGAGCACGCATGACACTCACGTGAAACACAGATGCATGTGAGAAGACTATAAGCATATTTAGTGCTTATGAAGCGGCGAACACAAGATGAATGTCACTGAATTTACAGAAATCTTTCAATGCCAGAAAACCCCTCTCCGTGTCTCTTCGATTCTCTCAGTCTCACGTGAAGCCCTGCCCACTTATAGATATGCACATGCAGCGTGCATGGAGCAAAATCTCTATAGATTGACACTTTATATTTTTGCCATGATATATATCGTCATATTGCCCAGATTAATGCAAAAAATACTTCTGGAACAAGACGGCTGAAAAGTCAGCAGAAACAGTTGCGCTGTGAAGAGACTGAGAGACAGTCAGTAAACCTGATCTGCTTTATCTTGCACTAGTCTCCTCTGATGTTCTTCCTCTTGCAGTTTTCTCTCCAGTTGTGTGATTTTATTCTCTGTGATGCTCTGAGTGTGTGTGAGTCTCTGATACTGCTGCTCCAACATCTCCAACTTCTGCAGCTTCACCTGAACATCTGACGGATCTACAGAATCCACACGACCCAGAGATACCTGAACAACATAAACAAACACACACCTGCAGGTCACAGACAGAATAATATATACACAAACACCTGCAGTATGTGTGTGTGTGTGTGTGTGTGTGTTTGAGTGTGTGTGTATGTGTTTGACTGTGTGTGTGTGTGTTTGTATGTGTGTGTGTGAGTGTGTGTGTATGTGTGCATGTGTTTGAGTGTGTGTGTTTGTGTTTTTTTATGTGTGTGTGCGTGTTTGAGTGTGTGTGCTTGAGTGTGTGTGTGTGTGTTTGTTTGAGTGTGTGTGTGCGTTTGAGTGTGTGTTTGTATTTGTATGTGTGTGCGTGTTTGGGTGTGTGTTTGAGTGTGTGTGTGTGTGTGTGAGTGAGTGAGTGAGTGAGTGTGTGAGTTTGAGTGAGTGAGTGTGTGTGTGTGTGTGTGTGTGTGAGTTTGAGTGTGTGTGTTTGAGTGAGTGTGTGTGTGTGTCAGTGTGTGTGTGTTTGAGTGAGTGTGTGTGTGTGTCAGTGTGTGTGTGAGTGAGTGTGTGTGTGTGTGTGAGTGTGTGTGTGTTTGAGTGCGTGTGTGTGTGTGTGAGTGAGTGAGTGTGTGTGAGTTTGAGTGAGTGTGTGTGTGTGAGTTTGAGTGAGTGAGTGTGTGTGTGTGTGAGTTTGAGTGTGTGTGTGTGTTTGAGTGTGTGTGTGTGTGAGTTTGAGAGTGTGTGTGTGTGTGTGTGTGTTTGAGAGTGTGTGTGTGTGTGTGTGTGTTTGAGTGTGTGTGTGTGTGTGTGTTTGAGTGTGTCTGAATGTGTGTGTGACGAACCCTTCGTCTGAGTACAGCCGTTCTGTCTGATTCAGTGCTTCTCACAGTCTTCCTCATGAGCTCCAACTGTCTCTCCAGACGTGAACATCGACTCTCAGCCGCCGACAACTGAGAGAGCAGCTCTACAGACAGACAGGTGTGAAGTGAGACAGCTGAGAGACTGACTTGCCAGGACTGAACTGTGGTTAGTCACTTTACATGTCAGTCAGACGGTCTCGTCCTGTTTAAGTTGGCGGTTCTTGGCCAGAATAAACTCCAATGTGGACTTGATGACGACTCAATCTAATACAGGGTAAAACTATAAGATACTTTAGGTAAACTAGGTAAAACTACACATTAGTATTCAGTTTAGCATTAGTATTCATTTATATATGTAATTAGGGTGATATTGCCTAACAGAAATGAACCATGTTTTTAGTACAGCAACAGTTTAACCATGGTATATGTAGTAAAACCATAGTAACCACAAACTTAGCCAAGGTTACTACAGTCGTGGTTACTAAAATACTATATTACTATAGTAAAACCATACTTAATACACTAATAAAACCAGAACAGGCAATTAAACAGTTATAGTTACATAAACAGAAGCAATTAACTAAATATTTTGCTTCAAAAAAAGAAGGCAAAGTCCCTTTAAGGCTGCTCTGGTCTCAATGAATCAGTGAATCATTTATACGAACCATCAAAGACTCACTTAAATTAATGAGTTCCCAACGCTAAATATAAAGGAATCATTTATTTTAACCGAACTGTCCAAGGTGGGCAGTTTTTTTAACTCGTGTTGCTTCTTGAGAAAAAAATAAAATAATTTTAAAAAAAACGTTTAGAAGAAAACAAAATTCAGAGAAAAAGAAGCTTGTTACTGAAAAAGCTGCACTATTGTGAAAACAGCGGACGCTTTGTATTTAAGTTTAAGTAGAATTGCTACTTTTAGTTAAAGGTGCAATATGTAACAACTTTCATGTAATATTCGCCTTTGTTTGCCAATGTGTGAACGGCTTGTAACGCAACTTAAAAAATGAGCCCTTCCCGGACTTCCTAGGTTGCCTATTAAAGCCTGTAGACTGATTTTCATGCGAAGGGAGCGGGTCGCTTTTGCCGGGGAAATCCAAAGGATGTGACGTTTATGCGCACTCCTGAGAGCCTCAGCGCTTCTCTTCCGCTATTCAACAGTAACAACAAACTGCAACACTAGGTAACGTTATCTTAGAGATGGAATCCAGCAAACGTCCGGCTCCCAGCACAACACCGACTCCTACACAAACTCAGAGTAAGCCAAAAAATACATTTATCTACTGAATCCCGTCTGGCTAAGTGTGAACGTGATCGTTGTCGAGCGAAAACTAGAGTGAACATCGGCAGGGCATTTGATTCCTGGAGGGACCTTCATTCGGTTTTGGGGATCAAAACCGACCCTGAATTGGCGTTCTTCTTATTGGACATGTAAACTTACATAACTGCAAAGCATGTGAAATATAGTGCCATAAGGATTGATCTGTGTCATTTTAGCTAAACTACAATAACACATGAAATGAATGCTAGACAATAGCCGACATAGGCTATCGTATAAATGCAGTCAATGTATCATGCAAAGAAAAGTGATTATTTCAAACTACAGTCTCGCATAGTCAGACCTATATTCACACTTTGTTTTAGCCCTGTTCCAGCACTGGAGAGTCAAATATAATATACAGTCTCAAAGTTTGTAGTAAAACAATCATAACTGTGTCATTTTAATTATGCTACCTCATCTGTCAGCATGATGTCGATGAATCACATTCAGTCTCTTTGTATGTTACGTCATTGTTTTGGCCGATGCTCGCTCGCGTCCACGAGTGTGTGCACGAGCACGAGCAACAGGCTGCAGTTCACTTAACGGCCACAGGTGTCATTAATAACAAGGGTTTCTGAATCTTACATACTGCACCTTTAACTACTCCTCAACACTGATAAATACACACCGTTGTTTTTTGGTCTCCCTTGCGCTCCATTGTCTTCTTGCTTCTCATGTGTGGATTCTCTGTGGAGCATCTGGAGTTTCTGTTGAGCATCATATCGTTCCAACTCAAGATTACGAATTTTCTCCTGCAGGTTTTTTAATGCTGAAATAATCGCTAAAACAAACACAGACAGACAACAGTTATAGAGGAGGTATTTGATTTTTATGCAGGTTTATTTCCTCCTTGAAGCCTACTAATAATGTTAGTTAAGTTTTATTGCACCAAAAACATACATTATTTAGTTTTCATGATAATTTTTCACCCTCTCTCTGACCCTTACAATTAAACAGACTGTTTTCCGGCAGAGCTCTGAATAAGTGCTGATGTGTAAATGTTGGCGGGCATTTGTTAATGAGCTGTTGTGATGTCATAATCATGAGGACTTCTGAGCAAATAGTTTTTGAAGTTTAGTTTCCATAATAATGCTCTTTTTAGTCTAAAAAAGGAAGTTTGTTTTCATTATATATCAAAGGTTTCAAATTATTGTACAAATCGTATTTTCCGTCATATGACCCTTTACAGACAATAGTTCTCAATCATGTTTCTGTAACGGACACATTTGCACTGTTGCAATAAACACACTGATGTATGGTGCCTTGATCCTGCCATGGAAAAAAAAAGAAAAGTTAATTCTGACTTCATACCTCGCAATTGCAAAAATTGTTTTGTTTTTTTATAATTCCAACTTTGTCTCACAATTGCGATATATTAAGTTAAAATTGTGAGAAATAAAGTTGCAATTGTGAGATATAGTTGCAAACACAAATGGCGACTTTAGCCAATATTTCGCAATTGTGACTTTATTTCTCGCAACTGTAACTATTTCTCACAATTGCGAGAAATAAAGTCACAACTGCGAGATAAAGGCTTAAGTCGCAATTCTGAGAATAAAGTTTGCAATTGCCAAAGACAGGGTAAAGCTGCAATTCTGAGAAATAGAGCTGCAATTACGAGATATAAACATGCAACTGCGAAATATAGGCTAAAGTTGCAATTATTAGAAATAAAGTCGCAATTGCGAGGTATAAAGTTGTAATTACAAGAAATAAAGTCACAATTGCGAGATATAAATTGCAATTACAAGAAAGTCACAATTGCGAGATACAGACTAAAGTCTAAATTCGGAGAAAAGGTCGCAATTGTGAGGAATAAAGCTTATTCTCAGAATTACGACTTTAGCATATTCCGCAAATGTAACTATATCTCACATAAAGTTGCAATTACAAGAAATAGTAACAATTGCGAGACAGCCTAATATAGGCTAAAGTTGCAATTCTGAGAAATAAAGTTGGAATTACGAGATATAAAAATGCAATTGCGAGATATAGGCTAAAGTCGCAATTATTAGAAATAGTCACAATTGCAAGAAATAAAGTTGCAATTACAAGAAATAGTCACAATTGCTTAATGAAGACTAAATTCGCTATTCTGAGAAAAAAGGTTGAATTGCGAAATACAGTATATGCTTAAATCGTAATTTTGAGAAATAAAGTCACAATTGCAAGAAATAATCCTAATTGCTAGATATAAAGTTGCAATTACAAGAAATAAAGCCACAACTGTGAGATGTAAATTGTAATTACATGAAAGAGTCACATTTGCGAGATAAAGGCTAAAGTTGAAATTCGGAGAAAAGGTCGCAATTGTGAGGAAAAAATATAGTCTCAGAATTGTGACTTTAGCATATTTCGTAATTGTAACTATATCTCACATAAAGTTGCAATTACAAGAAATAGTCACAATTGCGAGATATAGGCTAAAGTCGCAATTCTGAGAAAAAAGGTCACAATTGCAAAATATAGGATAAAGTCACAATTATGAGAAATAAAGTTGCAATTACAAGAAAGTCACAATTGCGAGATACAGGCCAAAGTCAAAATTTGGAGAAAAGATCGCAACTGTGAGGAATAAAGCTTATTCTCAGAATTACGACTTTAGCATATTTCGCAAATGTAACTATATCTCACATAAAGTTGCAATTACAATAAAGAGTATCAATTGCGAAATATAGGATAAAGTCGCAGTTATAAGAAATAGTCGCAATTGCGAGAAACAAAGTTGCAATTGCAAGAAATAGAGAGAGACAATCCTTTGTTTATTTGTGCAATTACAAAGTTTTGTTTCACACATATACATTTTTAATGAATATGAACTAAACCTCTGTTTGACTGACAGCTCATCCTGAACAGACACACGTAAAGAGATCTGGCTCTAAATGAGAGTTTCAACCGATGCGAACAGAAACTTTTATTGAACATTTCACACAACAGGAGATAATAGGCAGAGTGTTAGCCTCGTAACCATTCACTTTCATCATCTTGAGAAAATATGCAATGAGTGAATGGTGACTGAGGCTCTAATTCTGACTAGCATCTCCTTTTGTGTTCCACGGAAGAAAGAAAGCCATACAGGTTTGGGGTGTACTATCCCCTTAAGTTATTAATTCTGCCTGTCTTTGCGGACAACAAACTGAACAGAATAGAACATATAACTCACAGTATTTTTACCACTTTCAGGGATTTTACTGGCATCTTGTAACCTGCTCAAACATCAACAACACACAATACTGAGAGAGATTACCCAGACATGGTGAATTATTAATGATGGAAACATACAGCTGTCAGTGGATCGTCATTATCTCGATACGGATGAGTGCGACTGGTGTCATCAGAGAGTTATCAGTTGTCACGATAACATACCTGAGCATCACAGAGACCCTATCACGAGTGTGTGTGTGTGTGTATATATGTGTGTATACCTGCACTGCTGCTCTCTGGAAAAGCTTGCACAGGTTTGTGTTTGAGCGGCAGGTGTGTGTTGATAAAGGGACGTCCTGTAGGATACTCAGCATATGAGGGCAGAGACACACTGTCAGACATCACTCGACCTCTGAGGGGTAACGTCAGACCCTTCTGTAAAAATACAGCACACAACACAACACCCAGAGACACATTACATAAATATATAGTAATATAAAAGGAACCAGCTTTGTAAATAAAATTACTAAGTCTTGATAGGATGAATCTTGGTCAACTATAACATCTAAAATGAGCTTACTTCTGTAATAAAGTTTATTTTTGTGTTTAATTACTGTTTTATAGCAAAGTGCCTTTTGGTTTTGTGTGTTTTGTTTAAAAACTGACAAGATCTGAACTCTACTGGGACATGATAACAATTTTTACATTCATTTTTAATTCAGATAAAAATCCAAAACAGTTAGTTACTTCTTATTTAGTTAATGAATGATGTTTAAATTCAACATTATTTTACATATATTTTTATAAATGCATGCTATCATGCCTTTATAAAAATGTATGTAAAATAATGTTGAATTTAAACATCATTCATTAACTTAAGTTGGTAGCTGTGTTTTGGAACATGGTAGCTAGTTTCTAGCTGGTCCAAGCTGGGAGACCAGCTTAGACCAGCTTGTCATACCAGCTCAAGGTGGTCAAGCTGGTTTTTGGAACATAGTAGCTGGTCGACCAGCTAAGGACCAGCTCATGACCATCTTGTACCAGCTCATGACCATCTTGTAACAGCTCATGACCATCTTGGACCATCTTAGACCAGCTCATGACCAGCTTAGACCAGCTCATGACCAGCTTGGACCAGATCATGACCAGCTTGGACCAGATCTTAGACCAGCTCATGACCAGCTTGGACCAGATCATGGACCAGCTTGTGACCATCTTGGACCAGCTCATGACCATCTTGGACCAGCTCATGACCATCTTGGACCAGCTCAGACCAGCTCATGACCATCTTGTATCAGCTCATGACCATCTCGGACCATCTTAGACCAGCTCATGACCATCTTGGACCAGCTCATGACCAGCTTAGACCAGCTCAGACGAGCTTGTACCAGTTCAAGACCAGTTTAGACCAGCTTGTACCAGTTTGGACCAGCTCATAACCAGCTTAGACCAGCTCATGACCATCTTGGACCAGCTCAGACGAGCTTGGACCAGCTCATGACCAGCTTAGACCAGTTTAGACCAGCTCATGACCAGCTTGTACCATCTTAGACCAGCTCATGACCAGCTTAGACCAGTTTATGACCAGCTTAGACCAGCTCATGACCAGCTTGGACCAGCTTGTACCAGTTTAGACCAGCTCATGACCAGCTTGTACCATTTTATGACCAGCTTAGACCAGCTCAAGACCATCTTGGACCAGCTCATGACCAGCATGTACCATCTTAGACCAGCTCATGACCAGCTTGTACCATCTTAGACCAGCTCATGACCAGCTTGTACCATCTTAGACCAGCTCATGACCAGCTTGTACCATCTTAGACCAGCTCATGACCAGCTTGTACCAGCTCATGACCAGCTCATGACCAGCTTGTACCAGCTTAGACCAGCTCATGACCAGCTTGGACCAGCTCAAACCAGTATGTACCATCTTAGACCAGCTCATGACCAGCTTGGACTAGCTACTATGTTCCAAAACACAGCTACCAGTTCGAACTGGATTTTCCAGCAGGAAACATAATGCAACATTATTTAAAGCTTGATTTATGTAAATGCGTGATGATTTAATGTAGTATTTTAAGAGTGATTTTATTTAAATACACGATGTTTTTTTTTGTTTGTTTGTTTGTTTATCATAGCAGTTATTATATTTGTTTTTAAAGCTGCTAGTGAAACATGTTGAATGTGAGTAGATGTTTTCTGACATTTATAAAGTTTTTACCTTCTCTCGTCCTGCGGAGGGTTTTGAGTCCGTGTCCATTAAAATGCGGATTTAATCTCAGATCGTTTTAAGTCAGATAAAATCACATTTTATACGTTTAATTCGGTTTTTGTAAATTTGTTGATTTTTGCAAACAGGAAACAAAATACAAGCGCGCAAACAGGGCGCGTGAAGTCAGCAATGACGACATCCGTCATGCTAGATTTCAAAATAAAAGT
>NC_059374.1:43545224-43547724 GCF_019703515.2 Myxocyprinus asiaticus | reverse complement strand
GGAGGCACACCTCTAAACTGCATATCCATTCAGGGAACCGCACAAAAATGTTCAAGACGTGCAATTCTGCACATTTGGAAGACACAATCCTCAGAGGACGACTTTAGTAGATTAGCTCATTTTTTGTGCGAGCCATCATTTTTGCACGTTTTTACCCACAAACCTTTATCAAATCAATGCCTATGTGAGTTACTGTTACAGTTTAAAGACAATACAATATAACTGTTAATATGCGCTCATATGACAGCAGGTGATTTGTGCACCTGAGCAAACGCGATGAAGAACAGCTGCTCATGTGTGTATTTGAGTCCTGGAAGAGGACGCTCAGGACCGTGATCACGAACCCACTTCTGATATGCCTACAGACAAACAGACAGACAGAGAGAGAGAGAGAGAGCGAGAGAATAAGAATGCAGAAGAAAAATTCACTTTATGTTTTGTTTGTTATTTGGGAAACATACATGACGCAAGTACATATTTTGCAAGTAACTCTATTGAGTACTGAGGTTTGTTACAACCATGCATGTCAGCCCCTCTACATTGCGAGTAAATCACTTGTATATGCGACTAAAATATGTCTGTTATTATGCACTGGCTAGTAAATGTTCAGATTTCACTTGCCAGTAATTGAGTTGTGTAGTGGTGAAGAACTTAAGCACAGCGATTCTTATACTGAATAAAATAGACGGTGTTTAAGAAGCTGGATTCAGCATGCATCTTTTAATCTTTTAATGCATGTTGTGTCTCGTGAGAGCGCCCTGAAGGATACTGACCTTATTTGGAAGAGGTGTCGTGATCGCACTGTCACTATCGCTTTAATTGAGCCGTGATATGCCACAGTCACATTTACACTGCACTTATAGACGTCAACTCTGATTTTGGCTAAACTTTTCACGGACTGTTATTACAACATTCTCTGTTTTATTCTCTGTTGAAGATTTGATTTTAAAAACTAGTACAATAAATATTTGTACATGTAAGTAAATATACATATTATGCGATACACATCAATTTCCTTTTGGCTCATTCCGTGTATTTTGTGTCCAAAGATGAGATCCACATTTTCATTTCATGTCTCTTTTAAATCCTTTCTGTTATCTACAGTCAGTTGGTGATCAAAAAGTAACAAATAAACATTAATCACACATTGCACAGATGAGGGAAAACCCACTGTGCGACTTTAATTTCGTTAATGTGCACTAATTCAACTGTAAACATTTGCTGGCGGAGCTGCCGGTTCTCTTAAAGAGACAGTACCATTTTAGCACTTTAGCAGTGTAAATACGCAGTGTAAGTGCATATAAACAAACATGTAACAATACGTAATAATACAGTAAGTGTAATAAATGTGTGCATGTAAATATTTAAAAGGACAATCATACATTATAAAATGTTTAACCTCAACAAACATTGTAAATATGGAAACATTTGTCAAATAGGCTCTTGCAGCATAAATGCAAGAATTTTTACAAAACCTTATGTTTTTACAAGGCTTTTTTAATGTAGTAGCACTTAAATGAGTATTTTTATAATGCAGAGCTCCAGACTGCGACTAAAATGGTCGCAAATGCGACCAAAATAATTTAACATCTAGTCGCCACTGGCGACAGTCGGGTTGTGTGCGTTCATATGCGGGTTCGTCAGATGTCATCTTGTGACTTATTGAATATATTATTAGGACGCACACCATCAGTGTGTCTTGCGCCGCTTTCACCCGTTCTGTTTCTGACGAGCTCGCTGCACCGTATGCAACAACAAACCCGGCGCAAGAGAGTCGTGACCAAATGACTCTTTTGAACCGGATCTTTTTCATGAATCACCCGAAAAGAACTGAGGGTTTGAACTCAGGAGCTCAGGTTAGCAGTTTGAATCAGAGTCACTTTCTCAGCCGTCAGTGAACTCACAACTGGGAGTGCAGACATTTCAAAATAAGAGTCCCATGTGTATTTCGGGCTTCTTTATAATTAAGTCACGTATTGTGTACCACTTTTTCTTCTTCTGGTAATTATTGATTGGGATTGGAGTAGCATAATAAACTGCATCTGGGATTTAATTCAATTTGCACTCTTGTAGTCTCTGTGTCTGGACCATCTGGTAAGAGTAAAGAAAGACTAAGGCAATATTTTAAAACATGTGGAAATGCAAACTTATCTTCTCAACAATATATACTGTTTATTAAACCTCAGATTAATGCATTATCAGCTGTCTTTTCTTCGGCTTTCTATCTTGTATCTAAATCGAGCAATTCTGTGATTTGGCGACTAAAAACAGCCAATTGACTCCTTAATGTTTCAAGTTAGGAGCTAATGGCTCTTAAGTCATTTTTTTAGTCTGGAGACCTGTAATACAGTTATTAAATTGTTATATGTGGAATTCTGTTTTCATTTTTAGGTTCCAAACTTGTGAATGTTTTTGCTAAAACTGTATATGAACATTTTTAAACAGTGACAATAGCTTGTATCATTACTATAAATGCAACTTTATGACATCATATAAATTG
>NC_059374.1:43527724-43540224 GCF_019703515.2 Myxocyprinus asiaticus | reverse complement strand
TACGAGTGGTTTAATCCATGTCTTCTGAAGCGATACTGTCAGTTTTGGGTGAGACACGGACCTAAATTAAATTATAATTTCACTATAAATCTTCGTCAAGCGCAAGGAAGAGTGTGAACATGCTAATCTCATACAGATTATTGTATGTCTGTTTCTCACCCAAAACAGATCGTACCACTTCAGAAGACATGGATTAAACCACTCCTGTTGTATGGATTACCTTTATGCTGCCTTTATGTGCTTTTTGGGGCTTGAAACTGTTGGACCCCATTGACTTGTATTGTATGAATATATTCACCTCATATCTACGTTAAAAATCTTTGTTTGTGTGGCATAAGGGTGAACTAACCCTTTAATGTTTGTGTCTTTCTACATCTATTACAAAGTTTTCCTCTCTCTTTCAGTTCTCACCCCAGTCGTCGTATCCGTGTGTCAGTTCATGTCCAATGATCGCACCAATTCCTCCATAATTCAGTGACCTACAGAAACAGCGAGAAACTAAACAAACTGAATCTCTTCAGGACAAGCGCACATCACTTACTGGTCCTTATAAATGTACTTATGTTGTAAGCCACTTTGGATAAAATCTTTTCCTCCTGAATGAATAAATGAAACCTGCACCGTGCAGCTGTGAGCAGCAGGAGGCAGCAGCAGAGAGACAGAAATACACTTTATCACTTTAATCTTTCAGAACAAAATTTTTGGCATCTTCGTTTAACAGAGTATACAGAAATGAAGACGCTGAAATAATTAAGAGTTTAGATCATTCATGTGATGACTGTAGACATTTTGATGACACTGAAAACAGTAAACAGATCAGATGAAACATATCACTGTAATTCACCTTCTATCAGTGTGTGCCAATTCAGCTATAGTTTGGGGACAAATTTGTGCTTTTAGAATAATTTTACAATGACTTCCAAAGCAGCTCATCAAAGCTCAATTTAGACTCTGAACTATCCGTTTTATAAACTTTTGGGGGTTTTCTTTCTAAAAATGCACAGTTTTCTTTTATGGGTAGGGTTGGGGTTAGTCTTCAGTAATTAGAATTAGATGTATATAAAACAATAGACGTCTATGGTACATTTTGCCTCATTTACATAGAAAGATAATCTTGCTAATATCCGTCTCCTCTAAAAGACTTTGTGAAAGGAAATCAATATAAAGCTGAAAGAGTTGCTCTAAGAGAAAAAAACAGTCTCACAATAGCTATAAAACACACACACACACACACACACACACACACTCACACTCACACAAACTCACACACACACTCACACGCGCTCACACACGCTCACACACACACACACACACACACACACACACACACACAAACTCACACACACACTCACACAAACTCACACACACACTCACACGCACTTACACACGCTCACACACACACACACACACAAACACACACACACTCACACAAACACACACACACATGCTCACACACACGCACACGCACAAACACACACTCACACAAACACACACTCACACAAACACGCACACGCTCACGCTCACACACACGCAAACACACACACAAACACACACACACACACACACTCACACACACACACACACACACACACAGACACTCACACACACTCACTCACACACACACTCACACACACAAACACACACACACACTCACACACACTCACACACACTCACTCACACACACTCACTCACACACACTCACTCACACTCACTCACTCACACTCACTCACTCACACTCACACACACTCACTCACACACACACACAAACACACACTTTATTGAGCAGTGTTGGAAAGATCAGGCAGATTATGTGCCAAATGCTGAATACAGACTCTGGAACTGGAACTGTATGAGATATGTCAATCAATAATTTTTTTTTTTTTTTATAAATTTAATTGCAATTAACTGTATGTAATCTTTATTTGCTTAAAGGCCCCCAAATAAAGATAATTCAAAATAAATAATACATAATAATTAAAATAATTATAAATTGAATATGTAGGGCCTATAATAAATCAGATTGAAATATATTGCATTACTGTGGCAGATGTGTAAAGCATTGATTGGACAATATAAAAGTGCCTTTAAAAGTCAATATTTTGTTTTATTTCCATATCATTGAACAAAAAGCCTACAGTCGATTGCAATCCATTCAGGATGCGACAGATGCTTTTGGAGGGTCTCACAGGTTTTCAGTGTTATAAACGCTTCATTTCTACACCGCTGTATCAAGTTAAAAGTATGTGGCTGTGCTGCTTGTGAGGTTTGTTGAGGCGCACTGACTGCCCCCTGCTGACGCACCTCATAAAAACACATGTAAGCTTGAATTGCTGCTTTGGTAGGAAAATACTTACTTTTACTGCAGAATATATGGGTCAGGTTTCATGATGAATTGTTTTTAACCCTTTAACGCTGTGTGTATCAAACATGATACACAATGTTTGACGGCTCCTGTTTCTCTATCTGTTCAAGCTGACGAGCCAAACAACCTATGGCATGTAAGTTTCATGTGTTTATGGCACCATCTAGTGGTTATTTGTGAAAAAAGTGGTTTCAATGTTTATATCAATCTATTTAAAATGAAAAGTGTGGGGTCTGGGTATCTCAGCGAGTAAAGACGCTGACTACCACACTTGGAGTTGCGAGTTCGAACACAGTGCATGCTGAGTAGCTCCAGCCAGGTCTCCTAAGCAACCAAATTGGCCCGGTTGCTAGGGTGAGTAGAGTCACATGGAGTAACCTCCTCGTGGTTGCTATAATGTGTGGTTTTCACTCTCGGTGGGGCGCATGGTGAGTTGTGCATGGATGCCGCGGAGAATAGCGTGAAGCCTCCATACGCACTACGTCTCCGCGGTAACGCGCTCAAAAAGTCACGTGATAAGATGCACGGACTGAAGGTCTCAGATGCAGAGGCAACTGAGATTCATCCTCCGCCACCCGGATTGAGGCGAGTCACTACGCCACCATGAGGACTTAGAGTACATTGGGAATTGGGCATTCCAAATTGGGGAGAAAAGAGGAGAATTGTTTTTATTTTTTATAATAAAAAATAAAAATAAAATAAAAAATAAAAGTGACTCTTATGTTGGGATAAATGACAGCTTATTTTAATTAAATAAAAGTGACAGTAATAATTATATTGTTACTGATATTTTAAAATGAATATTTGCTGAATTTAAGCAACTTGTGCTTGGTTAAAATTTTGAATATTATTTTATTGAAAACTCCCTTTGAAAAGCATGTATCAACAGGCTTTTGAGGTATATCTCTCAATCACCATTACATTACATTCATCCCCACCACAAAAGAAAAATCACAGAGCTTTGAACATACTTTTTATAAGATATATTTAAAGTGTGAACTAATATTTCTGTGTATTTTCATATATGCAGTCTGCTCTGTCATTATAAAGATCTCATTCATGATGTCATCTTACCTTAATGTATTATATTGTATATATTTAATCGCACTAAATTAACGCATTAAATCGACAGCCCTAGATATAAATTAGTTTGAAGCTGTAGTAAAATAGCTGTTTTACTGTATTGGACACATACCCGTGACTGCTAATCAGTTTAATTCAGTGTTAATATGCCACAGCATTCATAGAATAATGCACAAGCAAGAACATTCATATTCAGTACAACAGCACAATTGTGTGATATTGCTTTTATACAGTTCTATAAATAAGAAGTTAATATTGAGTAATAGGGGTGTAAAAACTAAATAGTATTCTCGATGCATCGATTACTAATCCTGCCGATTCATATGCATTAATCTTGAAATATGAGAATCGTTAGTGTTGGTCAATAATAGATTTAAAACGCTAAACATCAAATGAATCTGCAAAATAGTGCACGATATTTTAAAATCTATAAATATTAAATTAGATGTATGTGTGATTAAATTTAGACATGTGCGACAACAACAAAAAAAAATCGCTTTTGAACTGAATCGAAAACCTATGAATCGTGAATCGATTCGCTTTCAACCCAAAGATTCACACCCCTTTTGAGGAACTGACAGTTTAGACAAAAAGACCCTTTTCACAGAGTTCGATGAGGTATTTCTGACTTTATTTAGCAGGGTATTATTATAACTCTTTTTATGTTTAAACTGCTTAAAATGTTTGAGAATCATCATTCTCAATGGTCAGCATGGAGGATGGCTGGTGTAGTTTGTGAACTGTGAAATGACTGATACTCACTGAGGAAATTCCGGATCATAGAGGGTCGGCTGGAGAATTCCTGCAGGAAAAACTAGAGAGAGAGAGAAGTTTCAAAGAGCGATTCATGGATGAGGAAGGGAACAGTTATATGGATCAGTCTGACTCGTAAATGAATAATTCAGACTCGTTTTGTGAACCAAATAGATGGATTAATTTGCTTTCGCTCCTTTTCTAATAAACTCTTATAAGCATGCCAAAAAGAGCCAGGGCAGATGTCAAGATTATCAGTGAATAACGACTTCAGTTTGGGTCTGTTCCTCACACAAAGCTGTTCTGTGACTTCAGAAGACTTGGAATATAGTGCACAAGTGTTATAAGATACTTTTATGGTGCTTTGTGTCATTTCTGTAGCTTGAAAGCTCCAGTCTTCATTCTTTGTAATAGTATGGCAAAGAGCGACCAGCACAGAAAGTCATACAGGTTTGGAACAACATGAGAGTGAGTAAATGATGATAGAATGTTCATTTTTGGGGAACTGTTCCTTTAATAGGGATTCTTAGTGTTTCCTTTGTGTCTCTCTCTTTATTGATTGTGTAGTTAATCCCAGACAGACAGACCACGATGCCAAAAAACATCAAACAACAGAAAGTGTGTGTGTGTTTGTGTGTGTGTGTGTGTGTGTTGTGTGTGTGTGTGTGTGTGTGTGCGTGTGTGTGTGATGATATACAGCTCTGTCTGTGTTTATGTGTCATCCACCGTGAGTGTATCTGAATATTCATGTTTGTGTGTTGACACTCACCCATCTGGTTTTTGTTTGGAAGGTAATATGCATTTAAAGCCTGTGGAGGAAGCAGCCACCTGTGGATACACACACACACACACATCTGTGTCTCTACATTCAATGATTGTTATTTTAATTGTTGAATATTGTGTTTTAACCCTTTAAGCTCGGATGAGCCCCCGAGGAAAAAAAAATATAGTCAAAATAATACTAACTACAGTCAATAGGTATCGTTTGAAAGTTTAGAAGCTCTACTTTCCAATGCATGTAGACATTATGACCAAAACTGAACAAGTGCTTTGAAATTTATAGACAAATCAATTTATCATTTATAAAACATAATTGCACTGTACATATTATTGTAATCAGTAAAAACATCAAACTCATCAAATAGTCATGTGTCATATTTTGTTAGAAAGCTCTCAAAGAATAAAATAAAACCAGCCTATTTGTTTTACTCACAGACAAAAATATAGCGAGTAATAGTTAAGTATATGTCTTTGACAATTATGTTGGTGTTTCTCATATGCCTCGCTTTCGCTTATAACTTCACGAAAAATAAACGGAACTCCATTACTTAGAGGAGGTGATTATCTTTCAAACGAGTCCACACACAAGATAATCTGATGCATAGATCATTAGATAATCCACATGAAGCACAATGTTACATATGGCCACCAGGAGATGGCGCCAAATACATGACACAGACTCAATGATGACTCAAATGACACAGAATGAAACTCATTCTGTGAAATCTCATTACTAAAATCATGTCTGCATGCTATGCAAACCTTTAGTTATTGTTGTGTTTGCATGTGTAATTAGTTCTTATGTACAATTATTATGTTTTATTTGTTTGGAGATGCTATTGGACACTATGATAAATTATATTTGTAATGCTATAACTTTTGATTTCTTTGTCGTATCAACACAACATTTTTCTCAGATACAGTTGACATGATTGGGAACAAAACAAAAGTTTTATTTGGATCCACCTTATTTACACCCAGTGATATATAATGTCAAATAAGAAAAATAAGAAAAAGTAAATTTTTGTCTACTTTTTTTGTGTGATTTTTCAGCAGTTTCTTAGACTGAGAGTCTCAGAATGTCTCGTTATCTATATCATTAAAAAATGTGAAAAGTTTTCTTTACAAAGATTATAAGTGTTTAATTTTGGGTATGCCACTGAAACTGGAAATCTTTTAAAACACCCTCAGAGCTTAAAGGGTAAATGGACACATATTAATGAGCACAAACACATGACATTAATGTTTTAAGACACATCAGTGTGACAAATAATGGCATTATAGTGTTGTTTTATGGTGACAGCAATCATACTTACGTTGTCTTGTCCACTTCTTTATGAATCTTTTTGATGGAGAGTTTGATGTTGTACTTGATGCTGTTGAGGATGTTCTTGAAATACGTCTTCTCACTGACATCAAACTGCAGAGAAGAGATAAAAAGACGTATGGAGGCATGATACAACACAATACATTGTCTAACTTCTGATTGGTTGGATGTGACCTACCGCATATTCCTCGTCAATAAGTTCTGGTTTTATCAGGAAGTCGGGATAACCGGTCATCACCATCATATGCTGTAACTGAGAGAGAGAGAGATGCCAATGGAGACAAAGTTGACACAGCAAAGAAGCGTAACTAAGACGTCCATGAGCTATGAAAGAGCAATTTCTGCTCAGATTAAGGAGGACTTCAGAACATGTATGTCCTGTGGTTTTCACCTTTGCTCTGGCAGCGTCTTTAGTTTCTTCATCCATCCAGTCAAGCTCCTGCAGTCTCAGATCTAATGAATGTTTAACGTCCTCCACCAGCTCCTGTACCTGTGAACGGGGGGCGGAGACAAGATGTCAATCAAAAGCCCTGTCACATAATTGGGTTTGTGTGTTAAGTAAATCATTTCTACAGGGGGCATTCTACAGCTCAAACATTTATTTTTTATTTTTATTTTTTATTGCAGTTGAGACATTTGAGTAACAAATTAGTAATCATTCATGCTTGTAATTAGAAAGGAGACTCTCTGCCATCCGAAGGACTGGAGAACGGGCTCATGAATATGTGCGGGTCATCTCATATTTCAACCCAACATCAAACCAAAAATATAAGAAATCATATTTTGCTCAAAACAAATGAAGCCTATTTAAGACCAATATGATTTTTGTTGTTGTTGTTTTGAATTGTGACTATTTTTATGACAATTAAGCACATTTAAAACCCTCATCCCGAATTATGCGTAGCCTACTGTTTATTTATTTATTTATTTATTTATCTCGTTCATATTACTGTAATTCAAAAACAAAAAATGCATTTATTTATTTATTATTTTAAGGTTTTCCGAGGCGATACAAATCTTTTTAAAATCTAATTTAAAGATGTAACGTTCATAGAAACGTAATATTTTTGTCTAATTTGGTTCCATTAATTTCAGAAAAACATTTAAAGCAGATTCTACAAAAATAAAAATGAAATGACTTTAAAAATGTCATGTGGTGTAACCGTCAATAAAAAAGTATTAAAATACTTTCCTTGCACCTTGAAAACATGAGTGTACACAACTTAAAAATGAATTTCAAAAAAACGTTTTCCAACATATTTTTCAAGGTAAAAAATATATTTAAAATATCATGAATTTTCATATCACGAATATCAATGATTTATTTTAGGGTTACTCCAGTTGACCTAAACAAATTGTGCCTTCTTCATAAAAATTACAAATATTTAAAAAACTTCACACACAGTCATGAGAGTCTATAGGGGATTTATTTATTTATTTATTTATTTTTATCATAATTTTTTTGTCACATGACAACAAATTTGCAACTTCATTAGTTTCACCACATGACTTTGATTTGGTGGACAAAAGCTTTTTAAATATTAATATTTTTAAACAAATTTATTTCACTTTCACTGAAAAATTAATAAAAGATTATTCTGCACTACTCATGCCAACATTTAGTTTTTAATGAGACGTTGATTTTTGTTACCGTCACCGGACGGTTACACCACATGATGATTTTTTTTTTACTTTAAGCCCCAGAAAAAATATCAAAATAACTTTGAACTCAGTAATTAAAAACATATTCAACACAAGTAAAGAGGTGTCACTGTTTTATGTGAATAGCATTTTTTTATGTATTTTGTTTTTACTTAATAGATCCGAAAAAAATAAAAATAAAATACTTTTACAAATATCATGAATTTTTATATCACGAATATCAAGATGTTTTCTCAGGGTTACTCCATTTGACCTAAACAAAATGTGTCTTTTCATAAAAATGACAAAAATGTGAAAAACTTCACACACAATCATGAGGGTCTAAAGGGGTCCTCTCGGTTTTATTAATTCATTTATTTTATGGTCACATGGCAACAAAAAGGCAACCACTAGTTTCACCACGTGACTGATTTGGTGGACAAAAGTTTTTTAAATATTAATATTTGTTCCACTGCTTATTTTTTTGTTTTACGAAAAATTTATAAACGATTATTCTGCACTAATTATGCCAAATTTTCAGGTTTTCGTGAGACTTTGATTTTTGTTCCTGTCTCCGGACGGTTACACCACATGACATTTTTTTATTTTTTTACATATTTTATGTAAAGAGGTGTCATTGTTTTGTGTGAATTGCATTTTTTATGTATTAACACTTTAGGCTCGGATGGGCCCGCAAGAAAAAATAATAATAGTCAAAATAATTTAATTAAAATTAATTGTCATGAAAATAACGTCTAAATTCAAAAGTCCTAATGTTCGGGGTCTGGGTAGCTCAGCGAGTATTGACGCTGACTATCACCGCTGGAGTCATGAGTTCGAATCCAGGGCGTGCTGAGTGACTGTAGTCAGGCTTCCTAAGCAACCAAATTGGCCCGGTTGCTAGGGAGGGTAGAGTCACATGGGGTAACCTCCTCGTGGTCGTGATTAGTGGTTCTCGCTCTCAATGGGACGTGTGGTAAGTTGTGCGTGGATCGTGGAGAGTAGCATGAGCCTCCACATGCTGTGAGTCTCCGCGGTGTCATGCACAACGAGTCACGTGATAAGATGCGCGGAGTGACGGTCTCAGAAGTGGAGACAACTGAGACTTGTCCTCCACCACCCGGATTGAGGTGAGTAACCGCGCCACCACGAGGACCTACTAAGTAGTGGGAATTGGGCATTCCAAATTGGGAGAAAAGGGATAAAAAAAAAAGTACTAACGGTCCCTTATGGCTTCATTACTTATGTAAAAAATAATGATTTTTAGGTGAACTATTTTTTTTAATAAAAAGTTTAAAAGGAGCTATAATGACTCTTTCTGTCCTTCTTTCTGTTGTCTTCTGCAGAGAGACACAGCATGAAGTCTGGAGTCATCTGACGAGAGTGACATTTTGACTGACGATTTTTACAAATCTAAACCCCCCGCCACGCAAACCATCTGGGAATGATGTTTTGTTCAGAAGTATTATGATTTCATCTATCATTCATCCATCCATCGTTCTATCGGTCTTACATCAGCATGGAAGGAAGGATAGAGATGAAAGGTAAACATAAACATTTGGGCACGTGAGAGAAAAAAGACTGACTGAATTAGACAGAAAAGAGGAAGGTGAAACAGAATCAGCGAAAGAGATTAGATGAGAGTGAAAAGAAAGAGTGTGTCTGTTTGTGAAAAGTCACAAACGAGATCTCTTTAAAAAGGAACAGTTCACTTAAACTTAACCCCTTATACTCTGGTGCATTTTTGGGCTTGGGTCTCATTTTTCAGAGAACCCCCCAAATAAAAAACAAAAACAGACTCCAATTATTCATAAATGATTCTATATGTGTTTATAATCTTATGATAAACAGAATCAGAAATCTGAGATCCTCCCCTTTGCGATGATGTATAACACTTTATCATCAATAGTCGAAAACATATTTTTCTGATGATTTGTTTTGCATGCTTTTCCTTCTGGATGACTTATTTTGTTCTGGACATCTAAGATATAACACTGGATTATTCAGCCAAGCAAAGCTCACAGACGAGTAAACAATGGCTCATTTTTTAGAGAACTTCCAATGATAAAAGCAGATATAAAGTTTTTGGCTACTTGGGATTTACAGCAGCAGTTATCAAAGCATAAAAGAGACGTTTATATATGATGAAATACAGAAATCATATTTCACTTTGTGATTCTTTTGAAAATCTTTCGAAATGTGGTATTAGGGCGACAACATTAACTATACAGTCACTTTCCTGAGTGCGAGAGCTTTCATTTGATATATGACTTGTATATTTATGTGCTATTTGAAGGACTTTTATTTTCATATAAATATTTCTACCCCATTACCTCTAGGGGGCGCTAATTTTCAACATGAAAGTTTTGAGGCCGTATTTTATTATTTTAAGTAACGCAAATGCTGAAGTGATGGTTATTTCTGAAAAGTTCTGACTTATGGAGACTTTAACATTTTATGCGTAAACGTTTTTCATGAAATAGCACCCCCCTTTGGAGTTTAAGGGGTTAATTTACTCATCCTCATGTTGTTCCAAATCCAGCTACAGTGGAGCTTCAACGGATGCCTTTTGGTAACCTTTTTGCATTTCAATAACACCCATTTGACTTTAGAAAGACAGGAAGCTGTGAGGAGAGACAGAGATGAGAGATTAACGAGAAATAAAACAGTGCAGTTTGCCTTGGCTCTGCTCTTAGAAGAGAAGTAGTGTTGGACGAAGAGCGCGCCGAGCGCCATGCCGAAGTGTTTGTTGGCCTGAGTGAGACAGAGTCGCCCCAGTTCAAGCTGACGCTCGGTCCCGTCGATCTCACGCGAGAACTCATGGATGGTGCTGCGGAACGCCGTGGAGAGATGCTCGCTCAGCGCCGCCACGATCCGCCACAACATGTAGTTATGAAGAACCCTGGAAGAGACATACAGACAGAGAATAAATCAATAAATTAAATCAATTAAACAATCATGTGCATTCTCTTTGTACTGTAGTTTCAGCAAATTATTGAGGCTTAATGCCATTTTTATGCCATGTTGTTCTTAACAGTTGTCAGATGGGGGCGCTGTTTTACTGCTGTTGTTTTTAGCAATCGTTTCTGCACGATATCGGTCTCAATAAAGCTCATTTGGTATTTTGGAGTGCAGGGTTTTGGAAAGTGGGGGCGTGGCTAATTCAACAGCTCAGTCTCGTGGAAGTAGAATGGCTGAAATCATTTACAGCACCTTTAATGCGTTAATGGAGTTAATTTAATAATCAACTCCGAATGCAGGGATGCTGAGACGTGTTTTCAAAGTTTCAAACTACATTTAATGTGACCTAAAAAGCATTTGTACACTGACACGTCCTTAGAAAATACCTTATATCTTGGACAGATTGATGAATTCACTTGCAAATTGGATTGCTGTGAACTCTAGGCCAATGACAGGCTTATGTTCAATAATATGGAAATAAATAATATATTGACTTTTAAATCTACTTTCTGTTTTGCCTAATCAATGCTTTACTCATCTGCCACAATAATGTGATGCATTTAAATTTTCTGAATAATTATATTTGTGCATATGTTATATTTATAATTATTCAAATATGATTATTCATAATTATTTAATCATTATATATTGACATTTTCTTTGGTGGCCTTTCTTGACAAATATTGATTATATGCAAATAATTGCAATACATTTGATTAACCCTATGTTGTTTTCCAGTTGTTTTGACCCGGATTACTTTTTTCTTTCGATTTAAAAAAAAAAATTATTATGATTATTATTTTACTTAATCCAGTTGGAATAAAATTCATTGATTTTGTTCACATATGGTATCTGAAAACACATTTTTTTAAATTACCATTTTCTTGAAATTTATTTGGTTTTATTTCACTTTGTTACACTTGTTGTGTTTCTGGTCAGAAATGACCGGCCAATGGAAATGAATGGATTAGACTACAAAATAAAGAAATATTAAGTGTTCAGGAGCATCACAACACTTTAGATCAGCACATATGTGGATGTGTGTTTGCATACACAAAGTCCTCAGACATGTGCGCGCACACACACACACACGTACACGCACACACACAAACACACATTGTGTGTTTAGTGCCCTTTTGTGCATCATCTTTCCATGTACAGTCTTTGAGGAATATTTCAAGAACTTCTCATCATATTATGTTGTGTTTGGGCTCGTTTGAATCGGGATAGTCTGCTGTAAGTTATGATATGTCATTGTCTATATTATATGTATGTTTCAGGAAGTAATAAGGAAAAACGTGACAAAAAGACACTCCTGTTTATTATATTTGTGTGTGTCTGTGGGAATTTCATACACTAAAACTCACTGCAGTTTAGTCTCTGTGTGAAATAAATTTGCTCATTGCATTCTAGTAATGGAGACCTTTCCAACGATACATAACACATGACTATCTCAACTTTTTTTATGGTTTTACCAACTCTGAATATAACTGTTGTGAAAACAAATGTGAAAATGATGAGAACGAAACAGTTCTTATTTGTCAGCGTATTAAAAAGCATTATTTAAGAATTGGTAGATCAGCTATATGCATT
>NC_059374.1:43505224-43522724 GCF_019703515.2 Myxocyprinus asiaticus | reverse complement strand
AAACTTTATGTTTTATCTCATCCTTTTTATTTATGCTTTTTATTTAGTGCTGCTTGTTTATACATTTTCGTCTTGACAAAATAAAAAACCTTTCATCAAAGAACACTTTCGTCAGTCATTTTGTTGACAAAATTAACACCATCTCAGCTCATATCTCAGCCTGCCTTTCAGAAATCTCAGCCTGGATAAAGGAACAACACCTTGAGCTCAACCTTGTCAAGACAGAACTCCTTGTGACCCCGGCCATCCTATCTGTTGACCACAACCTCACTATTCATCTTGGTTCGACAATACTAACGGCAACCAGGACAGCAAGGAACAGAAGAGTGGTGTTTTTTTAAGACTACCTAAACTTCACTGCCCACATCTCCTCAACTGCTTGGTCATGTAGGTTTGTGCTTTACAACATCAGGAAAAACCAACCTTTTCCTGTCTGAGTATGCTGCGCAGCTCCTGGTCCAAGCTCTTGTCATTTCATGACTGGACTACTGCAATGCTCAGTAGGCAGCCTTCCTGCTAGCGTGATTGAGCCAAAGTAAATGGTTATGAATTGTGTCCAGACACATTTCCGAGCTTAAGTAGCTAGTTTACATACATTTACTTATTTCGAGTATGTTTTGGAACTTAGTATTGGTTGGGAATTGTTAGCTGTCAACAGCTATAACAGACAACCAGAGGTGCGCACACACACACACACACACACACACACACACTCCCAGGGAAGTAACCTGACAGCACATCCTGCACTTGACTCGTGGTCTCTGGAGTGTTTTATGTGTGTGTGTGTGTATGTCTGTGTAAACAAGTGGAGCCATTGTGGGTTGATTCTAATCACCCACGGCACAGATGAGTGTTCACCCAACAGTGACACCTAAATAAAGCCACACACACACACTACTGCATTCAGATCTCTCAATCTGAAGAGATTTTGTATACCACTTATATATGCAAATATATTCACGTGGTTATCAGTGGTCAGAACTGCTTTGCGTTATTTGCATATCAAAGTGACGAAGAATGACACATGTTGAAGTAATGTGAAAATACAGAGCTGGACTCATCACAAACATGTCAAGACGAAGAAGAACTTGTTATTAAAGGATGTGATGCAAAGCAAAGTTTAGATGATTCCAGAGCAATTAATATAGAATTAAACTGATGTTCGGTTACAGATTTGTCTGTGTATATCAGCTATTTTGAATGTGGTTCATCCAATCAGAATTTAGAGTCTGAAAATTCAGTTCCCTATCTGTCACTCACTCGACGTTGTGTCGATGTAGTGACACAAGGGGTCACTCTTGGGATCCCCAAACACCTCTGCTTTTTTGAAAAAAGGCCAATGGGAATTGGCGAGTGGAATATGCATGCCACTCCCCCAGACATACGGGTATAAAAGGAGCTGGTTTTGCAACCACAGATTTTCTCTTCGGAGCCAAGTGGTTGTATTCAGCGCACTGAATTCAATTCCCTCCAAAGACGCACATCAAAACTGCTGGATTTACGGCACATTTCAGTGGCTTCTCCCCCTCTGCACCCATGGAGTGCAGAGAACACCCCTGGGCGCTTCGGCAGAGCGAAAATAAGAGAGTATATTCTAAAAGAATATATTTTCATCCACAAAAAGAACAGCGCACACGGGACGTCTTTTTAAAAATGCCTTTCCGTTTGTGTGTTAATCCTGGATGCGGTCATTATCTCTCCGCTTCTGACGGCCACGATCGCTGTCTTACGTGTCTGGGCACTGCCCACGTGGAGACATCATCAAGCTCCCGTCCAGGGCCTGTAGGTTTACATCATCCCTGATGACTGTGGCCTGCGGTGCCGCTGGACAAGCCGCCTCCGCCCTGCACGCCATGGCTCTCCTGCAAGTACACCAAGCCAAGGCACTAAAAGAATTGTGCGAGGGTAGTTCTGGCCCGGGATTGATGCAGGAACTGCGCTCGGCAACTGACCTCACTCTCAGGGCGACGAAGGTCACGGCGCGGTCTCTCGGCAGGCAATGTCCACCCTGGTGGTCCAGGAGTGCCACCTTTGGCTCAATTTGGTCGAGATGGGAGAGACGGACAAGGCACGGTTCCTTGACGCCCCAATTTTCCAGGTTGGCCTGTTTGGCGACACCGTCGAGGACTTTGCTCAGCAGTTCTCGGCGGTGAAGAAGCAGACGGAGGCCTTACAACATATCCTGCCCCGGCGCAGCTTAAGACCCCGCACCCTGTCTGCTCGTCGCCAAGGGCATCCTTCTGCAGCAACAATACCGGCTCTGTTGCAGCCCGCCCCTGTGGCCCGGCTCAAGCGTGGAGCCCTCCGCAGGAAGCAGACGCCACCCGTCTCGCGGCCGGCCACTAAGAACCTGAGGAAGGCTTTGAAGCACCCCCAAGATGGGCAACCCAGGGGCGAGGAGACCCGCTTCTCTGGAGCTGGTCGACAGACCACTCCATCCCCCGGCTGGGAGGAGAATCTTTTGTCGCCGCATGCCCAGGAGGCTGCTGCACCCAAAAGCTTGACAAAAGAATGGTTTCCTCATCTCCTGGGTCACATGTTCGTCACGACCACCGTCCACCATCCCATTTTGGCAGGTATGGTACTCCAGTGGCGGACCCCCCGCCCCTGTGCGCCCAGCTGTGGCACAAACACTCCCACACGGGATTGGTTCCGGTGGACTACGGGGACGAGATTCCTCCTCTCCCTTCCTCAGCCAATCTTATGGTGGGTGGCAGGAGCCAGGTAAGTGCTTTGATGTCCCTGGATTCAGCACAGCCACAGGGCTCGAGTCCCCTTGACGTGGCACCTCGAGCTCCGCCCCGCCGCGAGGCCCCACCCGCTGGTTTGCCAAGCACCCGCCCAGGTTCAGCGGCATCCACTTCGCCTCGGTGAAGGGTGAGAATGTCGTTACCTTGTGTGTGGAGATCACAACCCTTCTGCACAAGGGCGCGATAGAGCCTGTCCCTCCAGCCGAGGTGAAGAAAGGGTTCTACAGCCCTTACTTCATCGTACTGAAGAATGGTGGTGGGATGCGACCAATCCTGGACCTGCGAGTACTGAACCGTCTTTGCACAGACTCTCGTTCAAGATTCTGATGCAAAAACGCATTCTAGCGAGCGTCCGGCATCGAGATTGGTTCACGGCGGTAGACCTGAAGGTTGCGTACTTCCACGTCACAGTCTTACCTCGACACAGACCCTTCCTGCGGTTTGCCTTCTAAGGCCAGGCGTACCAGTACAAGGTCCTCCCCTTTGGCCTGTCCTTGTCCCCTCGCGCCTTCACGAATGTCGCAGAGGCAGCCCTTGCCCCACTAAGGGAAGTGGGTGTCCACATCCCCAACTATCTTGATGACTGGCTAATCCTAGCTCACTCTCGAGAGTTGCTGTGCGCACACAGGGACCTCATGCTCTAGCACCTTAACTGACTGGGGCTTCGGGTCTACTGGGAAAAGAGCAAGCTCTCCCCGGTTCAGAGCATCTCTTTTCTCGGTTTGGAGTTGGACTCAGTCTCGATGACGGTGCGCCTCACGAACAAGCGCGCACAGTCGGTGCTGAACTGTCTGAAGGCATTCAGACAGAGGGCAGCGGTTCCACTGAAACTTTTTCAGAGGCTCCTTGGGCATATTGCATCATCATGTAGGGGACCTGCAGGCATTCTCTGTCAGCAAATCGTGCCTGGAGTTTGGTCCGGGTTACTCTCACGTGATCCTGAGGCCCTGACCGGGCTATGTGCCCAAGGTTCCCACGACCCCTTTTAGGGATCAGGTGGTGAACTGCAAGCGCTGCCCCAGGAGGAGGCAGACCCAACTTTACGCATCTATTTGGATCACATGCAGAGCTTAAGGAGCTCTGTGCAGCTGTTTGTCTGCTTTGGTGGACAGCGGAAAGGAAGCGCTGTCTCCAAACAGAGGATCACCCACTGGGTCATATCAGGCTCAGGACGTGCCACCCCCTGCGGGGTTACGAGCCCATTCTACCAGGAGTGTGGCGGCCTCCTGGGCCCTGGCCAGTGGCACCTCTTTGGCAGACATCTGCAGAGCAGTGGGCTGGGCAGCACCCAACACCTTTGCAAGGTTCTACAATCTCCGGGTTGAGCCGGTCTCATCCCGTGTATTGGCAGGCACAAGCAGGTAAGTTATGGGGCAGCTGGCCGGGTGTACCTATTGCGCATAGCGCCTTTCCCCTCCCTTGAGGTGAAGATGTGCGCTCTTGACTCCCAGTCGTGTTCACAGACTGTGATCCCTGGATGAATTTCCTCCTTAGTCCTCTGGCAGTTGAGTTTGCAGAGAAACTCGCTGCTGGCCCAGTATGTGCGCTAATGAGACCCTGTACTGAGGTGGGTGCTCCACATGTGCTGGTTCCCTGAAGGCGACCCCATGTGATATCTTCCACAAGATCGATTCCCTGTCGGTAAACTGCGTCTTCCTTGGGCAGAGGCCCCTCTGCCCCCGGTCGCCATACTTTGTAGAAACTCCTCCCCCTTCGGTTAGGACCTAGCATGGCACCTCTCCACATGACATACTTCTGACAAGACTCGGTAAGACCATGTGACGTATTCCACTCAAATCACCCCCCCCCCCCACTTTTTGGGCGGGGTGTGGTTTCCGCGGTGTCTTCCCCCTGGGAGGGACACCCCCCGACATGGCTCCCAGTCAGTTAACAAATTCCACTTTTTTTGGGGAGAAAAGAGAGCTCGGCTGGGCTAGCCACGGCTATCCCTATTGTTGGGCAGTCGACTTGTTCCTGAAGGACCGTTCGACACTCATAGGAGTATTGGGGAGGTTACGTGATGGCCTGGTGCGCTGGCTACGAGGCACACAGCGGTCTGCTCGTCATGCACCGCCAGCTCACGTAACACAGTTCAGATAGTTGTGGCATTTTGTATAGGGACCCCAAGTGTCACTACATCGACACAACGTCGAGTGAGTGACAGATAGGGAACGTCATGGTTACTTTCGTAACCTCCGTTCCCTGATGGAGGGAGCGAGACATTGTGTCCCTCTTGCCACAATGTTGAACTACCCACTGAAATGGCCGGGACCTTGTCTCGGCTCCTCAGCACAAAACCTGAATGAGTGGTTGCATACCAGCTCCTTTTATACCCGTATGTCCGGGGGAGTGGCAAGCAAATTGCACTCGCCAATTCCCATTGGCCTTTTTTAAAAAAAGCAGAGGTGTTTGGGGCTCCCAAGAGTGACCCCTAGTGTCACTACATCAACACAACCTCTCGTTCCCTCCATCAGGGAACGGAGGTTACGAAAGTAACCATGATGTTTTATAATATATAGTTTTACTGCTCTAAGTCTTTTGTTTTTAACTCAATTGATTCATAATGTGAAGCTGTTTTTGCACTGATGTCAGACTTAATCAAATGAGATAAGGAACCTTTAATTTGTAAGGTATTTTATTTGCTTAAAGGAATATCTTGAGTTTAATAAAAGTTAAGCTCAATCGACGGCATTTGTGGCATAATGTACCACAAAAAAATTATTTCGACTTGTCCCTCCTTTTCTTTAAAAAAGGCAAAAATCAAGGTTAAAGTGAGGCACTTAAAATAGAAGTGAATGGAGCCAATTGTTGGAGGTTTTAAAGACAGAAATGTGAAGCTTATAAGTTTATAAAAGCACTTACCTTAATTCCTCTGTTAAATCTTGTGTATTATTTGAGCTGTAAAGTTCTTTAAATCATCATTATTTGTGGTATTACAGGGTTTACACATTACATCATCATGGCAACGAAGTTGTAAAATTAGATGTAACTTTAATTAATATATAATATAAATTAAAATAAATGCAAATGCAAATTATTATTAAACAATATTAGGGCTGTCAGTCGATAACATTTTTTAATCAAATTGATTACATGGTGTGCCAATTAATTAATCAAATTAATTGTAATATATAAATATTTGCTGAGAAAGCCCATCAAATAACAATAATTAAATATATGATGAAATAATTATAATAGTTATATTTAAATAATAAAAAATTATATATATATATCAATCATACAAAGTAATAATACTCAGTAGTATTGTTTATTTACATATTATTGGCATAAGACTATAATTGGGCTATAGTTCAAAGCAATCCATATTGCAATTGAATTCGTCAATCAGTAAGGGCTTGTCTAAGGATGCGTCAAAGTACACCTGCATCAGACGGACGATTTTGGAGCGTCTACCACTTTGGTTGCGTCCTGTCATAAACATAAAATTTTTAGGTTGCTGTGTCAAGTTAAACGTAGTTTAATACTTAGAAAAACACGTCTTGAGATCCCTAAGTTCGGATTTACGCTCCATCAAGCTGTGTTTGTACGCAAGTACGTGTTCTCATCTTGTGCTGTCTGCTGTCGGTGAGTGTGGTTTGTTCTCTGTATAAGATGTGTGGGTCTATACAGCTGAAGTTTCGCTTACTGCCCCCTGGAGGAAAGAGGTGGTACTACAAGCTTGAATTGCTCAGATATAAGGAATATTCCTTATTATGGTGCAGGGACATGATTAATTGTGTACATTTTTAACGCATTATTTTTTATATAATTAATCGCACTGAATTAACGTGTTAAATAGACAGCTCTAAAAAATATTATTAATCTCCAGCAAAAATAACTATATCATGATATACACCGTTATCATGATACATAAGGAATAATGTACAGTCAGTAAGTAGTTTTCACAAAATAAACCCGACAGACTGATCAGGACCCTGACATGGAGCTGTACATTATCCGGCTTATTACGCGCCTACTTAACAAATTAAAAATTAAATGGACATGAAATATTTATTTAAGGTGAAATTATTTTATTAGTTTACTTTGAAAAATCGCAGAGTAATATAAGAAGTAGGAAATATGACTCGCAATACCCAGATGACCAGTCGTGCGGTGTTATTCATAAATATCAGACCACTGGATGGTGCGATAGACCAATAAGAATCGAGCATTCCAGAGAGCCATGTAATAAGTAAGGAATAATTGATGACGGACCATTGAATTATTGAAAAATAATGCACACCCCAAGGTGGTAATGTGGTCGTGACGTGCAGTGGAGTTAACTGGAATATAATTGTACACCTTAGAATGTTTGTCAACCAATTAGAATCAAGCATTTAACAGAACCATGGTATAACATACCATGATATGTGATTTTGGTCATACCGTTTAGACGTGGTTTTAATGATGTCCGACACTCTTTGCATGTAGTCAGCGGCTAAAACGACGATCTCCTCCTCCTCTGAGAAATTATCATGGAAAATTCGATCCAACAAACGCTTCCAGTGAAACTAGAAAGAGAGAGAGAGAGATGACAATGTTTATACCTCTGTTGATTATCACTTTTCCCAATCTAAATTCACACCATCTCTTTACAGGACAGAACCCAGCAATCTTTTAGAGTCATGCTGCTCTTTGCGTATCGATTTATAGTTCATTTAGGGACTGAGTTTGGTGCCAGAGTTTTAAACAGCGGATCTGGCCACATCATGCCAAAAATGGATCGCTGCATAGATCCGGCTGCTCCATATATTTGCCAGTTTGCATTCTAATTTTACTCTAAAGTTCAAGGTCATCTGGGAAAAATCACCACACCGATGACAAGTCCATTATTCTTACAAAGCTTGGAAAGTCTGTGGAACAAATACACAGTTTATTTACACATGTAAACCTAATCCTTATCTCTGTGAGACGACAGGTTAAAGCATCAGTAACTGTAAATTTAATCACGTTATTATAATTTCTCATCAAAATAAAGTTCTTTAATACACAATATAAATGCTCAGAGTTTAAATAATAAGAGTTTCTCTATAAGAAAAGATCACAAACAAATAATTTTGGGGTACATTTAGGCTGATAGAACTGAACAGCAGAACCTGTCCTGAAAAAAGGACATGAAAGTTTATTTATATTTTAATCATTTGTTTGTCATCATTATTATAATCAAAATTTAACTGTAAAAATACAGAAATTCTACATTATATGAATTAATATTATATCATGAAATTGTATAAATAATAATGATATGAGCTATCACTATTTGAAATAATGTGTACAATTTAAAGTAAAAGCATTGAGCTTACATTCATTTGTATAAGAAACGCTAAAAAGGTTACTGTCACTTTAAGAGTTCAACGAGCGGCTCACAGTGTTCCAGTTCAGCGAACATCAACGAGAATCTCTCGGTTACTTTAATGCATCCATGCTGTGTGAGATTAAAATTAATTGTACTTTTTTATCTGACTGTAAAGAACAGAAAGGATATTAAGACACATTATTCAATGAAAGTTTGATGGACACACATTACACGGAGGAAATGATCCGTTTTAATCTCAAGCACTTTTCATCAAAGCAAGGAGATTTTCCAGGTGTTCCAGTACTTACATTTCTAAAAGCTAAATTCGAGCACTTTAAGGACCTTGTGTGAACCCTGTAAACAGTGTAGAAAAAGCGCAGTAGGCGTAAAATCAAGCGATATAGAGATTATGATGTTTGACGGGTCATTTCATTTATGATCACATGGACAGAAAACAATGTTGCAAATTTCAAAATATCGAGATTTTGCCACGATATGGTTCATCATTTTTTTGGTTCACGATATATTGAAATTCAAAATATCGTCCCATCCCTAGTATGCAGTATGTATAGTGTGCACAATGTGACATTTTTCTGTATGTTTACCAGCATGATCTACTACATTTGCTAAATGTACAGTATACAACCAGAGCACACTAAAACTAAAAATACAAAATAACCACATTTTATTTCCGAGATGATGACTGGACGTCAGAATTAAACATGCAATGTAATGATGTTGTGTGACAAATTTTGCAACATACTATTTTACATTCAATTTGTAAAA
The DNA here is from genome assembly GCF_019703515.2 of Myxocyprinus asiaticus. Lineage (NCBI taxonomy): Eukaryota > Metazoa > Chordata > Actinopteri > Cypriniformes > Catostomidae > Myxocyprinus > Myxocyprinus asiaticus. The sequence continues at coordinate 43,513,892 of NC_059374.1, read as the reverse complement.
ATAACAGGCAATATACATTATATAATGTGCAGTATTCAGTAAACTAATATTCCATTCCGAGAATATCCTTAGCGTTTAACATCAACTCAATTCATTTAAATTAGTGTGTGTGTATGTGTGTGTGTGTGTGTGTGTGTGTGTGTGAGTGAGTGTGTGTGTGTGTGTGCGAGTGCATGTGCGTGTGTATGCATGTGTGTGTGTGTGTGTGTGTGCGTGCGTGTGTTTGTGTATGTGTGCATGTGTATGTGTGTATGTGTGTGTGTGTTTGTGTATGTGTGTGCGTATGTGTGCATGTGTGTGTGTGTGTGTGTGCGTGTGTGTGTGTGTGTGTGTGTGTATGTGTGCGTGTGCATGTGTGTGTTTGTGTATATATGTGTGTGTGTGTGTGTGTGTGTATACTCACACTGGGAGCCATTTTCTGGAGTTGTTTTAATGGTATGCGGTTGTAAATGCTACTTATATCTTTTCTTTGGTCATCAAATTCAGACACTGTGATCTTTGGAGAAAAAAAGGGAAAATGTTGAAACACTGCACACACAAACTAAAAAATTCTGAACTCACACACACAGTATTTATACAAGCATACACCTACTAGAGTCTGATTGATTTTGCCAATTTGGTTTGTTCAAACAGTTCATTGAAATGAGCCAGTTGATTCACTGATTTACTTGATTTTCCACTTAAAGAGTGTTGCCCAAAATCAATTCACCACATTTTCATTGTTCGTTTTTGTAATTTATTAAATATTTAGTGATCACTTTCTTTTGATTATTTTACGTTTTTAGTTAATGTCTGTGTTTCAGTTTGATGCTTTTACCTTATAGGATTAGTTCACCCAAAAATGTAAATTCAGTCATTGTTTACTCACCCCTGTATTGTTATAACTCTATATGACTTTATTTCTTTTTCTCAACATAAAGGGAGAAATTGTGAATAAATGTTGTGCTCAGTGATGTCATACAATGGCAGTTTATGGTGACCACCTCTTCAAGCTTCAAAAGAACACAAAGTATGCTTTTGTGTTGCACATAAGAAAGAAAGTAAATGATGAACGTATTTTCATTTCTGGGTGAACTGTTCCTTTCAGGCCTGTTTGAAGAAAATGTTTTGTCGAATAAACTTCTTCCTTAAAGTTCAGTCATTTACAAATGCTTTGTGAATCATTTTGACTGAATCATTACAAAGAACCATATGAAAGAATGTTTTGCTTGCAGATCAAACATGACTAAAACACACGTTAACATGCATGTGATACGTACATTAGCAAGTCTTGTCTCCAGGTCCAGAATCTCGCGGGATTTCAGCGTGGCGTTATGAGCTCCCAGCATGCTCAGCAATCTCTCCATCAACGCCTTATAGGCTGCCAGAATCTGACATCATCAAGAAATGACATCATCATGACATCATTATGTACAGAGCCTGTCAAAGACCTGACATGAAACTGTTTATGAAATTCTGTATGCTAGTTTATGGCAATTTTTTGGACAAACTTGACATAATTTATGTTTCTCATGACCTTAAAAACCTTTTGATTTAACCCTTTAAGCTCTAAGGGTGTTTTTAAAGATTTCCTGTTTCAGTGGCATACCCAAAATTAAAGGCTTATAACTGACACAGAGTGAGTTTCATTCTGTGCCATTTGAGTAATTATTGAGTCTGTATCATTTACTTGACACCATCTCCTGGTGGCCATATGTAATTAGAGTGATTGATCACATGACTCTCTGCCCAAATATAGAGGACTATCACCACTGGTTGGAGCAATCTGATCCTAATCCTATTGGTTTAGCATTCCGTGACGCTACAGCATTTCCGATGACATCGTCTGATCCAGGAAAGCAGATGCTGTGTGTATCTTATGATCTATACATCTGATTATCTTGTGTGTGGGCTTGTTTGAAAGATAATCACCTCCTCTAAGTAATGGCATGTGATATTTTATGTTCTGTTTAGTTTTTGTGAAGTTATAAGTGAAAACGCTGCATATATGCAACACCTGTTCACATGAAACATGTAGGTCAAAGACATATACTTAGTTATTACTCGCTATATTTTTGACTGGGAGTAAAACAAATTGGCTGGTTGTATTCTACTCTTTGAGAGCTTTCCAACAACATATGACACATGACTATTTGATCAGACTGATGTTTTTACTGATTCCAATAATATGTACAGTGCAATTTTTTTTTAAATAAATGATCAAAACGCTTCACTTCTGATTTGTCTGCAAATTTTAAAGCACTTGTTCAGTTTTGGTCATAATGTCTACATGCATTGGAAAGTAGAGCTTATAAGCTTTCAAACGATACCTATTTTGTGTTGGTCAAGACTGTAGTTATTAACATACTGATTTTTTTTTCTTGCGGGCCCATCTGAGCTTAAAGGGTTAAAGGGTTATGCTTAATTGCTTGAAATTAGTTTTGTAAACAAATACAAAATATGTTTATAAAGTGCTTACATATGTATTTATGTACAAAACTACTGTTCATTATTAATACTTTTAATGTTTGAGTTATAGTGGATAATGAAGGAAAAGCAGTCAACAAGTGTCCGGCATTCACGTGAACTCCTTCAATACGGTTTAAAAGACATCCCATGAAATATAAGATGCATAACGGCCATACTTCCATTTGTTTTGATGCGTTTTCAATTACTATTATTCTATAATGAGGAAAATAGTCATAATCAAGAATGAGTAGGTGTGTCCAAACTTTTGACTGGTAGTGTGAGTCTATTGTTTGTAATTGCGTTCTAATAAAAGTGTGAGGTCATTCGAGCGTGACAGAGACACCGCTGGGACTTCATTAATAAAGGACATGGGCTCATGTGTGACATCATCACCAGCTGTGACACAATCTATTAGACATGTGAGGTCACTGCAGGAGATGGGTGGAGTGACAGATGGCAGTCAGACAGATAGACAGATGGAGAGAGAGAATAGAGAACAAAAGAGCATAAGGAGCAATAGAGAGAGATGTGAGATGAAAGAGAGACATCAAGAGAAGATTCACCTTCACACTGTCCTCATCCTGACCCAGATACAGAGTTCTCTCCGGTAGAGTCAAACCCTCCTGGTCAATCTATAATCACACACACGTTAGTAGAGGAACACTATACACATATGCAAAAATAAATACAAATACACACACTATCTCTCACCCGTATGGCATTGCGTGACGAGTTTTTATCGTCTACGCTGACAGTGAGAGAGAAGAACACAGATGTGCTGTACACGCCCTGAGTCTTATACAGCATTTCATTAAAATCTGGCCTTATGGGGGCGGAGCCACTGTCCCAGCCCGCCCCTCCGGGAGGAGCTCCAGACAGGTCCCACCCACCGCAGCTTTCAATCACCTCCATCATAGGCCCCGCCCCCAGACGGTCAATTTCCTGAATGGTGATGCAGGAGCGATAAAATTCTTTCACCTGTGGAAGATAATAAGAGGTTTTATTCTAAATATACATTAAAGTGACATTTTAACATTTTAATTCTAACTAATAAATTATTCATGAAAGATCTTTCCCTGGTGCATAGGAAAGTTTCACCACTTTTATTTCTAAAAATTGATAGCTTTAAATTAGCTTTAAACCAATAAAGTGTGTAAAACATTAAAAACAAAATTAGAGCTGCAACAACTGATTGATAAAACTGATAATAGTCGATAAATAACAAATTTCATTATTTTATTAATGATTAGTTAAATGTATGCTGTGGTATGGAGAACCTCTGTCAGTGACATCACTTTACACTTTCTAAAAAAAAGATCGAAAAAATTCTAAATTCTTTTTTTTTTTTTTTTTTTACTTGAAAACAAGATTTTTTGCAGCATGTATTTCAACTTATTCTGACTTTATTCTAGCTACTAAATTTATGACAGTGTTTTATGTTTTTTTTGTACCTTTCTCTCTGCGCTACCCGGTTCATTCCTCTGGATCGGTGCTTGTAGGAGGCGCTGCAGCTTCTCTTGGTTTTGCTCTCCGATGGCGGTAATGATTCCATAGCTCAGTTTATCCTCAGGTATTCCGTGTCGTCGGAGCCAACCTCCGCACGCAAAGCTGTAGAAGTCGTGACAGGGCTGGACGCTCGGGTCAATGTTGCCCTGGACAAACCGCGCCGCACGGAGCAGCGAGCGTCGCTTCACACAGTCCTGACGACACTGAGAATCCTGCGTTTCTAATGACAGAAACTTCAGTGCCAGCATGCAGCCGAGAATCACGCACATTCCCGCTGCGAACACCAGCGCCGACAGCAGGCAGATTTCACGGCGACTCCAGCGAGCAGGGGTTCCGCCCGCAGGACTGGCCCCGCCCACACATTTGTCACGCCCATTCCGGCCACGCCCACTGCGTTCCAGGGACCCGCCCAGATGCAAGCTCCTGCCGTTACTGAGCGTGCTGCTGCTGTAGCGGCTGCCATACTTGATTTCCTGAAAGTCGTCGTAATGCGCAGTTAGCGAGTAGGTCTTCTCCATGGCAGCCGCTGTCTGCCCCCTGGATTTGTTGGGGAAGGTGTGGAACATGAGGTCACAAGAGTTGAATGGAAAGTTATGACTGGGATCAATGTGAGGTCATGACCTTTGACCTCTCTTTGTTTTTCAGTCCGTTTTCTTTCTCAATTTGACCTGTTTTGAGAGAGATGTAATTAAAAGAATATTCCGGGTTCAATACAAATTAAGCTGAATCAAAACATTTGCACCATAATGTTAATTACCACAAAAACAAAAAAGCACAAATGTGTGTTCCAGTGAGACACTTACAATGGAAGTCAATGGGGCCAATCTGTAAACATTAAAATACTCACTGTTTCAAAAGTATAGACACAAGACATTATGTGTGTTAACATGATTTTAGTGTGATAAAATCACTTACTAACCGCATTTGTGTAAAGTCATAGCAATTTTACAACTTCGTATCCAAGCGGTATCGCTGTAAACCCTAAAATGATGATTTAAAACACTTCACAGCTCAAATGATACACAAGTTTGAAACCTTTATACTCTGGTGTTTTGAAAGATTTCCTGTTTCAGTGGCATACCCAAAATTAAAGGCCTATAACTCGACAAAAAGGAGAGTCAAGTGTTTGTTATTACTGTAAAGAAAACATTTAAATTTTTTTATGATATAAATTACAGTAAATTCTGAAATTCTCGACCTTAGAAACTGCTGAAAAAATCACAAAAAATACTGAGACAAAATTTATATTTTTCTTATTTTTCTGATTTGACATTATATATCTCTGGGTGTTAATAAGGTGGTGCTGAAAAACTGCTTTCGTTTTGTTCCCAATCATGTCAACTGTAACTGAGAAAAATGTATGTGTTTATACAACAAAGCAATCAAACGTTATAACATTACAAATATAATTTATCATAGTGTCCAAAAGCATCTCCAAACAAATAAAACATAATAATTGTACATAAGAACTAATTACACATGCAAACACAACAATGACTAAAGGTTTGCATAGCATGCAGACATGATTTTAGTAATGAGATTTCACAGAATGAGTTTCATTCTGTGTCATTTGAGTCATCATTGAGTCTGTGTCATGTATTTGGCGCCATCTCCTGGTGGTCATATGTAACATTGTGCTTCATGTGGATTATCTAATGATCTATACATCTGATTATCTTGTGTGTGGACTCGTTTGAAAGATAATCACCTCTTCTAAGTAATGGTATGTGATATTTTATGTTCTTTTTATTTTTCGTAAAGTTATAAGCAAAAATGCGGCATATGAGCACCACCAACATAATTGTCAAAGACATATACTTAGCCATTACTCACTATATTTTTGTCTGTGAGTAAAACAAATAGGCTGGTTGTATTCTACTCTTTAAAAGCTTTCCAACAACATATGACACATGACTATTTGATCAGTTTGATGTTTTAACTGATTGCAATAATATGAACAGTGCAACATTTTTATAAATTATCAAAACGTAACACTTCTTATTTGTCTGCAAATTTCAAAGCACTTGTTCAGTTTTGGTCATAATGTCTACATGCATTGGAAAGTAGAGCTTCTAAACTTTCAAACGATACCTATTTTGTGTTGGTCAAGACTGTAGTTATTAATATTTTAACAATTATTTTTTACCCTCCAAAAATTGGCCCCATTCACTTCCATTGTAAGTGCCTCATGGTAACTTTTTGTGGAAATCAACATTATACCACAAATGCCGTTGACTGAGCTTATCTTGTATTGAACCTGGAATATTCCTTTAAAAAGAAGCAAACAGATCTGTCTTTTATGACGAGCTCTTGATTCTTAGTTTTTCCATTTGGGTTCTAATGCTCCATCCTAAAGTTGTTTAGATTGATTTCAGACACTCGACCATCAGAGAAACACTAGCCAATGACTCAAGGGCCCCGATCGATCAGAGAGAGAGAGACAGACAGGGAGAAAGACAGACGGGAGGAGAGAGACTCCAGGGAGCAGCGATTGATGGATGGAGAGAGAAAGAGAGCTGATGTGACTTGAGTGGGAAAGGAGAGAGCGAAGCATAGCAACATTCAAACAGGTCTTCACACACACACACTCACTGGCCATCAACCACACGCCGGTAAACTGCGTCAAGCCTGCCAGACAAAGCTCACCCCCTGCAGAGCGGAAAACCTGCTACTGCCTAATGGACCACAACACACATGCTTTCTTTCACACACACATTCGACCCAAAACATACTCTATGCAAGTATGTTAACGCAGACACTTCTAGCTAACTTGATTTCACGTTGCATTGAAAAGTCCCTAGTTGCACCGCACCCACAGCCAACTAAAGGGGTTGTTCACACAAGAGACATTCAAATTTAATTTGCACTATTTTTAAGTGCAGGTCTATGTTTATACATACATAACATCAGGTGGACATCTTTGGTCATTGCGGTTTATTTTAAGACATGTCATGTTAAAAGTACTTAAACATTTAAAATCCTATCTCTGCATTATGTCTAGCTGTTTTTAAACGCAAAAGCCCATCCTGGATGAATTTGAAAACGCCATTTCCGCATTATACTGTGGACAGAGTAAGTGGAGATATCTGAAAACCATGACAAATTTGTTGGCATGTGATGCAGTCATGTGATCCATTCAACCCAAAACAATCAAGATGGCGGCCCACATTGTAGCGCCGTTATTGTGCCTGTTATTCACTTTGAGAGCATTATTAAAGATAAATGTTACTTTGTACAGCCGTCACAATGTATTCATTCAAAGGCGATACGAGGTTTACTCGTAATTGCTGTGCGGCAACGAAACACGAGGACAATTGCGTTTCAGCTTGTACATGGAACAGCGATTTTTCCCATGAGCAGTAAGGGGATTTAATAGTTTTAATATGTTTCAGTGTGGACGAGCAACTTTTGGAAAACGTTTGAAAACGGCAGTGTGGACATAGAGCGTTTCGGAAATGAAAATGCGTTTTTAAATGTATCCAGATTAATGTAAACTTAGCCCAAGTCTTTCTAGACACGCGGACTTTCACACATCGTCTCTGCACATGCACCTGCAGTTGACTGTGATAAAAGAGTATCACAAAGAACGCACCCATATGGGCTGTAAAAAGATACTTTGAAAGGTTGAGCATTCAGCCGTGTGTGAGAAAGAACGGTGCGTAAATATACCCGAGCTTTTCCACCCAAATATCGAAAAGTCAAGCTCTGCCACAGGTCAGAACAATTTGATTCAAAACAATTAGTAGTGCTGTCAGTCGATAAATGTATTTTTATCGCAATTAATTGCTTTGGTTTTTTTTGTAGTTAATCACGATTAATCGCTTCGTGTTCTGTAGTTAATCGTGATTAATCGCTTCGTGTTTTGTAGTTAATCGCGATTAATCGCTTCGTGTTTTGTAGTTAATTGTGATTAATCGCTTAGTTTTTGTAGTTAATCATGATTATTCGTGTAGTTTTTTTGTAGGTAATTGCGATTATTTGTAGATTTTGAAAGTGTTGAAATTGTATACTAAATATACTTCTTTTCCTGTCAACATTACTTTTTTTTCTTAGGAAAGAAAACAAAGCAATATGTAACAATAAAAAGCTTAATTAACATTTTCCAAACAAAGACTTCCACAGTATAAAGAATAGGGATGTCCCGATACCATTTTTTGAGAACGAGTACAAGTACCAATACTTTCTTTTTGGTACTCACCGATACCGAGTACGATACTTGTTTTTCTGAATTCCATATCAATAATTATTTCAATTTTATTTCGGCCGTTCGGCCCTGTTTCACGGCCGGCCCACCGGGAAAAGTTCCTGTTCTCCCAATGGCCAGTCCACCCCTGGTAGTGATCTGTTTGTGTCATACTTTTTCCCCATAATTAAATTGAGCTTTTTTTGGCTGAGCTTTTATTTTGAAGTTTTTCTGTGTTGTTATGACAGTAGCTTCTTAATAAAAAAAAAACAAAAAAAACAGTCGCTACGTGATTCAAAGTGATTATTAAACCATAAAAGGCAGCAGTCGACAGCATTTTTTGGCTTAATGTTGATTATCACAAAAAAAATTTCGACTCAAAAATAGAGGTTACAGTGAGGAACTGGAAGTGAATGGGGCCATGGTGAATGGTAATCAACATTATGCCACAAATGCTGTCGATTGAGTTTAACTTGTACTGAACATGAAATATTACTTTATGTTTAAATCTAGTTGCCTGAATAATAAATA
>NC_059374.1:43480224-43490224 GCF_019703515.2 Myxocyprinus asiaticus | reverse complement strand
TGCATGCTATGCAAACCTTTAGTTATCGTTGTGTTTGCATGTGTAATTACTTCTTATGTACAATTATTATGTTTTATTTGTTTGGAGATGTTTTTGGACACTAAGATAAATTATTTTTGTAATGTTATAACTTTTGATTGCTTTGTCATATCAACATAAACATTTTCTCAGATAGAGTTGACATGATTGGGAACAAAACAAAAGCAGGTTTTCTGATCCATGTTATTTACACCCAGAGATATATAATGTCAAATAATAATAAATAAATAAAAACATTTTTGTCTCAGTTGTTTTTGAGATTTTTCAGCAGTTTCTTAGGCTGAGAGTCTCAGAATGTATCATAATCTATACCATAAAAATATTTGAAAAGTTTTCTTTACAATCATATCAAACACTTGACCCTCCTTGTTTTTTATTTATTTATTTTTTGCCGAGTTATAAGCCTTTAATTTTGGGTATTCCACTGAAAGAAGAAATCTTTAAAAACACCCTCCTTATGGGAACCTTAAAGGGTTAATGCAAATGTGCAGCTCTGTGATGTGGCAATTACCAATGGGAGTACAGATAGTGATCCGCCTCCAGATACAGCACTGGATTAGGAACGCCAACCGGACACCAACAGCAATTAGGTGTTTTTGTGTGGAAACTCAGTTTTAAGTTTAATAACATCATCAAGTTATGCGTGATTAACGGCATTTTCAAAAGTCTCTGTTTTCGGTGGAGGAGAACAACATTCTAGCGTGTATGAGAGAAATAAACATAGCGTGATCATTAAATTTTTAAACAAAATCGCATTAGTCTGGACGTGGCCTCAGTGACTACCAACGATTTTATTGCCCTCCATGTGAACGGGGCTTAACAAACGTACTCGAAATGGCGATAGAATTGCCTTCATGTGTAGCTAGATGTCACTATTTACTCACCCACATGTCTTGCCAAACCTGTATGACTTACTTTCTTCTGCAGAACACTAAAGGAAATCATTTAATGGTAATTTCACCCAGTCCGGTTGTCTGAATTCAACACAATTGCAGCAGACAGTGACTCACTTTAACACTTAATAAAGCACCCAAAAATGTCAAAAAGTTCCCAAACTGTCGCTCCGCATTGACAGTAGATGAATTAAAAGAGAAAACTGACTGTAGAAGAAGACAGTTTACACTAATGCCACTATAGCGCTCCTTGTGGCAACGCTGATGAATTGCATTCTACTCAGAATAAAACCTGAAAGCCGGTTAAATCGTGGTAAAATCACAGTAACACCAGGCCTTTTGTGACTTGATCAAATACACTAATGTTCAGTCAATAATTACATTTATTAGTAATAATAATCCAAGCAAAAATTATATAATAGTATATTAGTGTAACCTGCCACACTAACATTAAATTCAACTAATGTGCAATCACAGGTGTGTGTATTTCGGCTATTTTACGACTGCAAACATGGATCATCCAATCAGATTTAAGAGCCATATAAAAAAACATTGCTTTATGTTTAGTGTGTTCAGAACATTCATATCTTCAATGTTTGTTTGGTGAGTTTGTTGAAGTATTACCATGAATTATATGCATGTGTGTGTGTGTTGTGTGTGAATGTAAGGTAGTGCTAGTGTCGTAAATCAAGAATCAGTCGCTGTGTGTGTGTGTGTGTGTGTGTGTGTGTGTGTGTGTGTGTGTGTGCGTATTTATGGATTGAGGAATCTGACAGAATAGGACAGAACGAGTTCTCTACTTAATTAAACAATACATTTCTGAGAGCGGCTTATGCAAATCCAAACGAATAACTAATATTAGCTTGAGCGTTTATCAATTTGTACAGACCCACAGTGCCGTAATGACCTCATGATCGAGCACAGACCTAAAACTGAGAAAGAGACGACGCTAATGAGATCACAGATTCAAGAGAAATAAATGATAATTCAGAGAGATTTTTTTATATGAACTACTCCATTTAATTGACACCCAGGGCTCTGGACTCGTGTTTAAATAAATACTTGAGACAAAAATGAAAATTCTGTCATCATTTACTCACCCTCATGTCGTTCCAAACCTGTATGGCTTACTGTCTTCTGTGGAAAACAAAAGGAGATGTTATGCAGAATGTTCATGTAGAGCCGAGGAGGGTGGGGCCGGGCTGGAATGAGACACACCCGGTCCCCAATCCGCCTGATGGGGCGCGCAAGGGATAAAGGCGACCGGGGACGACAGTTCGGGAGAGAAAGAATTGCAGGCAGCTGTACTGTGTGGTTTTTGGTTGTGTGTTTGTTTAAGTTGTTTATTAAATTATTATTTAAGTTGTCAAGCCGGTTCTCGCCTCCTCCTTTCCACTGAAGCCCCTTACACTGGTGCCGAAACCCGGGAAGGAGGAGGGATTCCCGTCGCAGAGTCCTCGACATTGCCGTCCACCCAGGGGAGCGCAGCTGCCTTCCGACGGGGGACGGAGTAGCCCGACCACCCGGACGCGGGGAACGGCCGCCGTCCGCGAGGCGAGTGGGGACGGGACTCCCCTGACCGCCTGGAGCGAGGGAGCCGCTGCCGGGGGTGGAGGAGTGCCCTGCCGTCCTCCGGGAATGCGGAGGGGTCGAGAGAAGACCGCCGTCCGCGGGGGGAGGAGGGAAGCGACTCCCCAACTGCCTGGGGTGGTAGGGCCGCTGCCAGGGGCGGAGGAGTGTCCCCACGGGACGCCGGGAACGTGGAGGGGCATTCTGTCCGCTGGGGGTCGGAGGTCTGACTCCGGTCCGCCCGGGGAGGAGCGGCTGCAGTCCGCCTGAGAGGGTGGAGTAGTGATCGAGGACCACGCGACGGCGCATCAGAGAACCGGTGAGTTTCTTTTTTATCTCTCTCCTCTCTCTCTCTCTGTCGCTCCGTGTTGGCCTTTCCCTCGCCATTTTGTTTTGTTGTTTTTCCCCTCCTGTCTCCTCCCAGGTCGAGGAAGGCGGGGATGACCCGCCGGCAGTCGGGGCGTAAGGCATGCCCCCCCCCCCCTGGAGAGGAAGGGTGGGGGATTTACGTCATGCCGGGGGCTCCCCGGCCTGAGGCAACGCCGGGAGGAGTGTAGAGCCGAGGAGGGTGGGGCCGGGCTGGAATGAGACACACCCGGTCCCCAATCAGCCTGATGGGGCGCGCGAGGGATAAAGGTGGCCGGGGATGACAGTTCGGGAGAGAGAGAATTACAGACAGCTGTACTGTGTGTTTATAGTTGTGTGTTTTGTTTAAGTTGTTTATTAAATTATTATTTAAGTTGTCAAGCCAGTTCTCGCCTCCTCCTTTCCACTGAACCCCCTTACAGTTCAAGTCAGTGTTTTCCATGCAGTGAAAGTGAATGGTGATTTTTAGTGCTAAAATGCAAAAAAGCACATTAAAAGCAGTGTTATCCCCATCACTTTACGTTGATGAAGGATTTTTCAATTTTATCAACAATAATGAATATGAGATGAAAAAGACGCATCATGACGATAATCACACAATTTTAATAACGAAAATATGACTAGAAAATAATAATACTCTAAGATATTAATGATGCACTATTTCCGTGAAAATGCGCAGTGCTGGGTAGATTACTTCAGATTACAAGTAATTTACTGAAGATTACATGTAGTCCATTACTACCCAGCACTACTCAGGATTCTGCAGTGAACTACACATAACGCAATATCCTAAACTGTCGAAACGTGCACAATTCACAAAATAATTAACTTCTAAAAGTAGCAAATACTTCAGTATTGTCAGAAACGCCAGTGAAGATTCCTCAATCGACCACCGGAGGTCTCACTCACCTGAATATTAACACTGAACTACACTTCCCAAGTGCCCACATGCCTGGACTGATTACCCAACACCTGCCTCATATCACTCAGCCTATTTAAGCGTTATTACTTACTCTGTTGATCTACCTGTGTTTGACTCTGCATTGGATTTACCTGGTACGATTCTCTGCTGCCTGCCTATTATTGTGTTTGCCTGGACTATCTCTATTGCTGTTTTGCCGCCTGCCCCGATTCTTTACCTGTTTGACTACGTTACTGCCCTGTCTCTGATATTGTTGGTTGCCCTGGTTATTTTACCCACACCTGTTTGTACCCTGAACTTGTTGTGTTAATAAACCACACATGGATCCCACTTAGCCTGAGTCAGTGTTACAAGTATATTCATTATATCATAATATTTCAGAAGCACAAGTTGTTTAATATTACTCTTTAATATGTTTGATACATGTTTAAATATTTGTAGTTTAAACAGTAACACTTTATAATCTTTCATGTCTTTATTGAACACATCCCATTAAACATTCACAGTGCTGTGGAAAATGTAAGTGAACCCAAGTCATCTTGGCTGGATGGCCACTTCTAGAGAGAGTACCTATAGTACTAAATCATCTCCATTTATAGACAGTTTGTCTAACTGTGGACAGATGAATATCTAAACTCTTCCAGATAACTTTGTAACCCTTTCCAGCTTTATGCAAAGCAGCAATTCTTGATCGTAGGTCTTCTGAGATCTCTTTTTTGCGAGGCATGGTCCACGTCAGCAGATGCTTCTTGTGAATAGCAAACTCAAAATGTTTGAGTGGTTTTTATAAGTAGCTCTAACCCACACCTCCAATCTCATTTTTTTAATTGGACGCCCGGTTTCTGATAAGCTTTTGTTGACATCATTAGCCTAGGGGTTCACATACTTTTTCCAACCTACACTGTGAATGTTTGAATGATGTATTCAATATGTACAAGAACAATACAATAATTTGTGTGTTATAAGTTAAAACAGATTGTGTTTGTTCATTATTGTAACTTACATGAAGATCAAACCAGATTTTAAGACAAATGTAAACATAAAGCTGGTAATTCCAAAGGGTTCACATACTTTTCTGGCCACTGTACTAATACATTTTTAAAATCAAAAGTCGTATATGTTAACATGAGTTAAAGCACTATGAACTAACATGAACTTACAATGAACAATTGTACCTTTATTAACTAGCATCAACACATTATTTAATGCTGCAAAGATAAATTGTTCATTGTTAGTTTATGATACGTAATGCATTAACTAATGTTAACAAATGGAGCCTTATTGTAGTGGGGGGTTTTTTCTCCCCAATTTGGAATGCCCAATTCCCACTACTTAGTAGGTCCTCGTGGTGGCGCGGTTACTCACCTCAATACGGGTGGCGGAGGACAAGTCTCAGTTGTCTCCGCTTCTGAGACCGTCACTCCGCGCATCTTATCACGTGACTCGTTGTGCATGACACCGCGGAGACTCACAGCATGTGGAGGCTCATGCTACTCTCCACGATCCACGCACAACTTACCACACGCCCCGTTGAGAGCGAGAACCACTAATCACGACCACGAGGAGGTTACCCAATGTGACTCTACCCTCCCTAGCAACTGGGCCAAATTGGTTGCTTAGGAGACCTGGCTGGAGTCACTCAGCACGCCCTGGATTTAATGCCATTTTAGTAGTAAAACGGACTTGAATGAATATGACATGATGGAAATTTAAAGGACATTTGAGTTAAAAGACAAAAAATATGACTAAAATAGAAAACTGTGTTAGAATAAGCAATGATTAAACATATCATAAAGTATCATTTAGCAAACATGCACTACATAAGTCTTCTGAAGTTACGTATATTATAGCTTTGTGTGAGGAACAGACCCGGATTTAGGTTATTACTTAAAAAAAAAAAAAAAATTCCCCTCTGCAACAGCTCTCAAATCTCATTTACATTTCTACGTGTTCAAACTTGGCATGATTTGATAGGTCACATGCGAACCAATAGTGTTCGGCTAGTGCCATATTTGGATATATGCAACCACGAGGCAGAATAATTGCAAAGAGGCAACGTTTTTGGAGAATAACAGCTTTCAGTTGGGTTGTGTTCCTCACATAAAGCTATCATAAGACTTCAGAGGACTCATACGGCCTCCAAATACCTGTGATATAGAGAGACACTTTTCACCATCAATTCCTAATGGATCAAATTAAAAATATATAATATATTTCACTCAGAAATGCACCACATTCCAAAACTAAAATGGGTTGTGTTAAATTTAAAACAGAATCAAAGATTTGTTTCCAAAAAGAAAACATTAACATAACACAACTTCTATACAACAGAAAGATGAGGGTGGTGGTTTAATGGCTGTAGCACAGAAATGAAAAACTGCAGTCAACGTCATGCTATTGGCTTTCAATTGATTAAGAAGGTCGTTTGAAGGTCTCTCACTCTCTTTATAAAAGTCTCTTGGAGTGGAATTAGTACAGCAGGCAATTAGAGGCAACCTACTGAACACACACACACACACACTTACTGTTACAGCTCATAATTTTTATTCAATGTAATTAAAGTGTTACGACGGCCGCACTGGCCGAAAGAGAGAAAGGAGGAGGAGGAGACGCTTCATGATTGACATGAAGAAAGCAAGGGATAGAGAGAGAGAGAGAGAGAGAGAGAGAGAGAGAGAGAGAGAGAGAGAGAATTACAAAAATAGATACACAAACTAAACGTGACCTATTCAATCAAGAGAGAAAAGAGAAAGGCTGTGAAGTGTACACTGTATACTATTTTTTTCAAAATAGAGCGCAACACCTGTCTTGGTTCCTAAAGTATTTTCCCATTCATTTTTTTTTCCATAGGGATTTCATAAAATTCTTCATTGTAAGCCATGAATGAAACCAACCAGCTCCGAGGTGAACCACAACATTATAAACTTTGATTTGTAGCAAAAAAAGTGTTTAAAAATCAGACAAAAAGACAAAAATACAAGACTGTGTACTTAACGTCTTTATTGAAGCAATGAACTATAATATAAACAACATAAAACGATTAACAACCTTGGAGATCACGGTAGATCTGTCTTTAAAGGTTTGGTAGTTAGTGTTAAAACTTAATTCACCTATGGAAAAACAATTATAGGATTTTTTAAATCTGGAACCTTCCTTTTGCACTTTATCAAGTGAAACAGTATGCAACAGTCAATAGTAGTATGCTACATTATTGCCAAATTCCCTAATTATGATGCATACTTAACCCTTTAAGCTCGGATGGGCTTAAAAAAAAAATTGTTAAAATATTAATAACTACAGTCTTGACCAACACACAATAGGTATCGTTTGAAAGCTTAGAAGCTCTACTTTCCAATGCATGTAGACATTATGACCAAAACTGAACAAGTGCTTTGAAATTTGCAGATAAATCAGAAGTGTTCCGTTTTGATCATTTATAAAACAATTGCACTGTACATATTATTGCAATCAGTAAAAACATCAAACTGATCAAATAGCCATGTGTCATATGTTGTCGGAAAGCTATCAAAGAGTAAAATACAACCAGCCTATTTGTTTCACTCACAGACAAAAATATAGTGAGTAATAGCTAAGAATATGTCTTTGACAATTATCTTGGTGTTGCTTATAAGCTGCGTTTTCACTTATAACTTCACGAAAAACAAACTGAACATAAAATATCACATATCATTACTTAGAGGAGGTGATTATCTTTCAAACGAGTCCACACACAAGATAATCAGATGTATAGATCATTAGATAATCCACATGAAGCACAATGTTACATATGACCACCAGGAGATGGCGCCAAATACATGACACAGACTCAATGATGGCTCAAATGACACAGAATGAAACTCATTCTGTGAAATCTCATGACTAAAATCATGTCTGCATGCTATGCAAACCTTTAGTCATTGTTGTGTTTGCATGTGTAATTAGTTCTTATGTGCAATTATTATGTTTTATTTGTTTGGAGACTTTTTGGACACTATGATTAATTATATTTGTAATGCTATAACTTTTGATTGCTTTGTTGTATAAACACAACATTTTTCTCAGTTACAGTTGACATGATTGGGAACAAAACAAAAGCACACACACACACACACACAGACACACACACACACACACACACACAACAAACACACACACACATGTTGGTGCAGCTATCATTATGAGGACTCTCCATAGACATAATGATTTTTATACTGTATGAACTATAGATTCTATCCCCTAACCCTAACCCTACCCCTAAACCTAACCCTCACAAAAAACTTTCTGCATTTTTACATTTTCAATAAAACATTGTTTAGTATGTTTTTTAAATGATTTGAATTATGGGGACACTAGAAATGTCCTCATAAACCACATTTACAGCATAATACACTTGTAATTAACAGGTTATAACCTCAAAAAAAGTCCTCGTAAACCACTTAAACCTGCCCCCCCCCCACCACCACACACACACACAAACACACACACACACGCACACCCACATTCACGCACACACACACACACACACTCACACACAAACACACACACACACAAACACACACACACAAACACACACACACTCTCACACACACACACACCAACACACACCCACACACACCCACACACCCACACACACCCACACACCCACACTCACACACACACACACACACACACACTCACACACACACACACACACACACAGTTATGATACGATACATGTGCTCAGAGAGAGAGACAGATTCTCTCTTCACCCTTTTGTCAGTAAGACTTTTACAGCTAAAATTAAAACCTGATTTCACTTTAATTTCACGGCCTTTTGCTGGACTGATAATAAAATTTTGTCAAGTGTCTAATGGCGGTGGGATGGGGGGGGAGGGGGGGTGGCACACTCACTGTCCTTGTAATAACACACACACACACACACACACACACACACACACACACACACACGCACAGACACACACACAGTAATTGATTAATTGAACATGAAGTGCCAACAGATCCAATTAGTTCACTTTATCATCTTGTTAGCACAACAGATTGTGACGGGATGCTAATCTCTCTTTCTGTCTCTTTCTCTTTAATGACAATGGCTGTGTTCAAAAAGATTTTGACATGTTTCATGTACGTATGGCGTCAGTTTCCTGGTGAAATGAACACTAGAGGCGCTTCAACAACAACGACTTTTATTCACTTCCACTCAAATCAGGAGTAAAACAGCAGATTATCAGTTCATAAACACTTACATTCACTCTGTTCCTCACACAATGTTATCTTATAACATCTAAACACTTTTACTATAGCGCAGGACTCATTTGAAGCTTGTTCATGTGTGATTAAATTGTGCGGTATCTCAACTGATAGAGTGTTGCACTTGTGATGTAAAGGAGCGGGGTACGAGTCCTGAAGAGCACACGAGTCCACACATGAAAAGTGTCATAGAAACACCATAAAATGACGTTAATTGTGTTTTTCATCTCACATTTGTTTTTTCTGACACTATCGGTTAGGTTTAGGTTTAAGGTTTAGGGTAGAGAGGTCGGTTTTGTTGATTTGAAACTTGATAGAGCATTAACCATAAACACCTCATCTGTCTGGGAGAACATTTAACTCGCTTTTAGTGCCACTCAGTGGACATTTCACCTCAGAACTGCCGCGATAAATGTAATGAACCACGTAATGTCATTTTGCAAAAATGACATTACAACATAGCATTAAAAGACGAGCAACATAGCAAGGTCACATGACAACAATGCAGCATAATAATGTTTGAAATATTAATTGTTGCATACATTCGGTAATTAAATCTCCTTTAGAGGATTGTATGCATTATACAGTATATACTGCACGGCATGCAGTACACCAGCAATCTGTTGCAAACAAAGCCACATTCTCTTTCTTTCATCTCTTTCTTAAACCATAAATTCACGTTTTCTATTACATCAGTGGATGAAGCTTTCAGCCAAACCAGATTTCATTACTGTGGAAAACTGTGTGCGTATGTTGAGCAGTCAATCCATCAAAAGAAAGAGCAATCTTTGGTCATGTCAAGTAAACAGCGTGTGTTCGTGCACACGTGTGTGCGTGTATTGGTTTCTCTCTCTTGTGTCTTGTGTTTCTCTTAATAGAGTTTGAAAACACCACATAACTAAGATAGGGACACTGATTCTGGTTTGCACCAAAGTTTAATGTTGTATTTTTTATCACATTACTC
>NC_059374.1:43442724-43467724 GCF_019703515.2 Myxocyprinus asiaticus | reverse complement strand
TTGGAGTTTAAGAGGTTAAAGTAGTTCATACGATTTACATGTTATACTCCAAGTCTTTCGATAGCTTTGTGTGAGGAACAGGTTGAAATTAAAGTTGTTGATTATTTTTTCCCTCCGCCAAAGCTCTGCCGATATGCACATTCAAAATGTACAGTCTTTCTCTTCATAGAAAATGGACCAAAAATATCCATGACATCATCTTATTCGCGGGGGTGTTTTACATTTTTTTGCCATATAAAATGCTCTCTAAAATGAGAATGGCCCTCACTTATATATATATATATATATATATATATGTTCTACCTGCTCCGTACGGGACTCTAACCGGCATTTCCGGCATGGGAGGCTGGTGTGCTAACAAGGAGGCTAAAGGCTACAGCCTCTAGCGTCAGTCGCTAGTGCACCTTTTGAGGTCAGGAGAGTGAGGTTTATACACATTGCACAGCTATCTATCAGCTAACCACCGTTACACTCACCCCCCCAAACCTCACTCCCATCCGGGTCACGGCACCAATGTTACACTCCTGTTCTACCTGCTCCATACGGGACTCAAACCGGCATCTCCAGCATGGGAGGTGGGTGTGCTAACAAGGAGGCTAAAGTGAGGTTTATACACATTGCACAGCTATCTATCAGCTTGCCACTGTTATATATATATATATATCTTTAAAGCTTTATAAGTTATCGTTTAAAATAACTGTATACGATTTTTACTTCCCTAACCAAACTGTTTGCTCTATGCCAACTGCCACTGATCTAATGCAACATCAGTCCCTGAGAGATACAAAATCGTAAACAATTAATTTGACAGTTTGACGAAACTGACCATTCGGACATCATCACACCCTCCTGATAATGGCTGTGGGCAACTTCATCGATGGCACAAGCTGTAAAGTGTGGTTCCATCACGCTGTGACATATAGAACAAGCTAACGCCTTTCGATAGTGTTTTTTTTTAGCACTCCAAACAAGAATGACACCCATATTCTGCTTCATGTGTAGCCAATGTGAATCCAGAAAAACATTTAAAATGTATGAGTTCTAAATGCATTGAATGTGAAGGACTTTAGAGAGAACGGTGCGGTGAAATTGACCTATAAAAATAAGAGAGGGATGAGAAAAGGAATGGAATACACAACAAAATAAAGTTAGTTCTGGTGAAATGAGAGAAGAAAATTCCCTCAGCATGATATGAAGGACAGATGCAGGAGAAGAGAGTGTCTCTCCAGCGAGAAACTTCATAAGGTTATTTGTGTTTAGAAGTGGCTGTTAATTAATCATGATAATTATAAACACTGGAGAAGAGTGTGAATACTTATAAAGAGATGTATACATTCAGAGAAAGTTTGACGGTTATATTTAAGAGGGATGTGATGTTTTCAACATTTCATTTTCCACAGTATACCTTTACTTTTCTGGATTTTGCTTGAAATGATTGCCTTTCTATCTCAATCACTCCTAGGGTACATTTAAAAGACTAAAGAGATTTAGCACTCTGAAGAGATGATGATTCAATGAATTTGCAAAATCACATTTACATGTTCTTTCCCATTTCACTCTACATTGACAGTACATTGTGCAATATGACAGGATGTTCCTTTTAAAGAATTTCAGACACAGTGAAGCAGCTGATATAGTAGAACATTCTTCAATCGTTGATCTTATGTATAAATAAGGTGTCTTAGGCAGCCGAGCCAGACTTATTTGACTAAGAACCGTCCACTTAGACACAGAGACCGTTTGACTGACATGTAAAACAACAAACCACAGTTTAGTTTTTGTCATGTTGTTAAAATAGTTGATATCACAATAGAGCGCAACAGTCTGGTTCAGGAAGTAAAAATCCCATTTATTTTCTCCATAAGCAAATGTATTTTTAACGATAACTAATACATTTTTAAAGACAGACCTACCGTGAGCTCTGAGGTTTTTAACCTCTTCAACTCTGGAGCATTTTTGGGCTGCCGCCAGCCATTTTTCACACTCAAATTTAAAAACTCAAAACTCAACTCAACAAAAAAAAAATGTTCTCATTTTTCAGAGAACCCCCAAAATAAAAAGAAAAGACTCCAATTATTCATAAATAATATTGTATGAGTTTATAATCTTGTGATAAACAGATTTTCCTAACTTTGTAAGCATGTCATTCTGGTTCTGTTCACCCCATCTCCCTCCATACAGTCTTATTCCACTAGACAGCAGGAAGAACAAAAAAAAAAAATATGTCTCTATCACCATCCGTCACAATATACAGATCTGAAATGTAGGTGGCGCTCTAACACATTTTAGCCATCTCAGATGTGCTCGTCCATGGACATTCAGTCTAATTTTCAGTTCTTGCACCACCCCCATTTTTTCATCAAATATCTCGGCCTCTGAGCGAAATCCTCCCTGTTGCAATGATGTACACAATTTTATCATTAATAGTCGATAACATATATTTCTGATGATTTGTTTAGCATGCTTTTCCTGCTGAATGGCATATTTTGTTCTGGACATCTAAGATATAACATTGGATTATTCACACAAGCAAGCTCACAGACAAGTAAACAATGGCTAATTTTTTAGAGAGCTTCCTAAGGTAAAAGCAGAAATAACATTTTTAGCTATTTGGGGCTTACAGCAGCAGTTATCAGAGTATAAATGAGACATTTGTATTTGATGACTTACAGAAATCATATTTCACTTCGTGATTCTTTTGAAAATCCTTTAAACTGTGGTATTAGTGTAATAAAATAAACCATACAGTCACATCCCTGAGAATGAGAGCTTTCATTTGGTATATGATTTGTCTATTTAAGTGCTATTTTAAAGACTTTTATATTCATAATAATATTTCAACCACATGACCACTAGGTGGCGCTTATTTGCGACGCGAATGTTTTAAGGCCTTACTTTGTTTTAACTAACATAAATGCAGAAGTGTTGGTTATCTCTGAAAAGTTAAGCTTCTAAGCTTTCAAACAATACCACATATGCCTGACTTAAGAATACGGGGACTTGAGCATTTTAAGTGTAAACGTTTTTCGTGATATAGCACCCTGTTTTAGACACACCAGAGAGTTTAAGAGGTTAATCGATGGTATATACTTCTGTTTAAGACATCAGTCCACATTATTTCAACTTCATTTTTTAAAATTGTGTTTAATAGCAGAATTCCTGTTGTAGAACTATACTACCCATAATCCTAAAAAGAGATCCACCAATCAGATAATCGTGTCAAAAGAGCTCCG
Organism: Myxocyprinus asiaticus; assembly: GCF_019703515.2. NCBI lineage: Eukaryota > Metazoa > Chordata > Actinopteri > Cypriniformes > Catostomidae > Myxocyprinus > Myxocyprinus asiaticus. The sequence continues at coordinate 43,464,491 of NC_059374.1, read as the reverse complement.
CCCACTCCCATGATGCACTGTGAATGATGCAATCGAGTCACTCTCTCTACACTCTCAAACTACTTATATATTTGTATATATCTGATAACTTTGCAATTAAATTAAAACATATTGTTTCTAGACATATAACCAACAACTTTAAATCAAACGTTTTTTATTTTTACATAATTTTTAAATCGATTACATCATTTGAAATGCTTCTTGGGATTGTATCTCAATCCCTCATTAAAGACATTGTTGTCTTTTTGCCCCAATTTATTTTAGCTTCAAATCAAAGTTTGTAATGTCATTATTCACCTCGGAGCTGGTTGGTTTGGTTCATGGCTTAAAACTCTTTTATAAAGGATTTTATTAAATCCCTATTGGATAAAAAAGGAATGGGAAAAATACTTCCGGAAGAACCAAAATGGCTGAAAAAGTGGGTGGGATCTATTGCCTAGATAATGCTGCACTCCATTCAAAGTTGCACTTGGGAAGTTCCGACATCATATCTCCGATCTTCGACAATTAAAGCATTCCATTGCCCGATGCTCGGAAGATGATGTATAATCAAACAAAACTGCTATGCTCCCGATAGGTTAGCAGATGTTCGATTACCAAAAGAAAGTATAATTTATCATGTTCTGAACACCTATCTTGGCAAACGTTTGTTAAATAAGCTTTAATATCATGTAATGTAGGAACTTTGACTCCTTAATCAATATTATTAAACAAAAGAGAATGTTTATCACTATCTTTGTACATCTGCTTATCAACATGTTTGTGTGACGTCACGCACCTGATTTGAAGATTTCCGCACGAGTTTCCAAGTTGGAAGTCCGACTTCAAATGGCATTCCATTGCACTTTTCCTATTAGGAAGTTGGAAATTCCGACTTTCCGAGCTGAATGGAATGCAACATAATTCCTAGACATACTGTAACAAAGTGAAATGTACAGTTCTGCTTGTGGATATCTAGTTTACTTGCTACTAAGAGCCTCAAACAAGACTCTAAATATCTTTAAAATATTTGATGCAACTAATCTGGAATATTTTGTTGCTAGTTGTGCATTAGAACTACTAATTGTTTCAGTCCACTGCCTTGTAAACACAACTTTGTTTCCAGATTGACTGGTAAAAGCTGAATACAGGAAGTTGAGTAGTACCTGCCAATCAGTGCCGTCATCAGTACCAGCAATCATCTGAGACTAGCACTAGTCATATAACCTGTCAGATGTTCTTGTAGTCTTCTGCAGCTCCTGCGTGTTATGGGTTCAGAAACCTGGTTGAAATAATACCTGTAAAATTGCATTACACAAACTACAGGCCATGCATTACACTACTAATGTATGTATAAGAGAACGAATACATCTGCTTCATGCTGTCTAAAAAGAAATCTTTCCAAAACCATGTTTACATATGTTGGTCTGAAGTCATGACTAATCCATATTTAGATGATAGCAAAAAAATACATTTCTGAACCCAGAAACTTAATAAGGCCATATATTCGTAGTAAAAATAGCAAACCATGACAAAACAATAATCCACATGTTCTGATACAAAAAAAAAAGTTAAAAGGTCTTTATTTTGTTTTAGCTTGCCATGCAAAGACATTTAAAAATTAAAGATATTATTGTGTGTCATTTCGAAGGCTGCATGCTAGGTAGGACGCGTCCTTTGAAGACTGCAGTATACTGAGCGTCCTCCTTTAAACAAGCCTCATTTAAAGGAGACGGCCTTCGTAGGACAAACGGAAATGGAAGGTAACATGGTTGCTATGACAGCACGTCACTCTTTAACAAGAACGAGCGCTTCGAGTGAGAAGGGTACAAAGTCCCTTTAGAAGGGAATGCATGAGGTACATTTTAGGAGAGTTATAATGATGTAAAGAGAAAAGAAAATAGATTTTACAGTTGTACTTTTAGTCTAATACTTTATTTTAATTATATATTAATATCATTATACATATTATATACTCTGCACCCATATACTGAGGTACTTCAACTTGGGAATTAACATTACTTGCGTTTGAACATCATATTTACGGGCAAATTGGCGTCATTTTTTTTTAGACATTTCCGTTGAAGCAAAGAATTGTGGGTTGTGAGTGCCCACGAAGGATACACCTCATGCATCCTTTGAATTCCCATGAAAGAAGGTCACATTCGAAGGCTGCATTCGAAGTGTCCTACTTGCTTTTCTGAAACGAGACAGCCTCGATGACGTATGCAGCTGACAAATGCGACCTCCGGAGGATGCAGCCTTCCAAACGAGACACAGCCATAGACTGGCACATTGAGTCATCCTCAGACTGTGTTAGAATAAGAGTATACAGTGCATCCGGAAAGTATTCACAGCGCTTCACTTTTTCCACATTTTGTTATGTTACAGCCTTATTCCAAAATGGATTAAATTCATTATTTTCCTCAAAATTCTACAAACAATACCCCATAATGACAACGTGAAAGAAGTTTGTTTGAAATCTTTGCAAATTTATTAAAAAAAAAAAAAAAAAAAAATCACTTGTACATAAGTATTCACAGCCTTTGCCATGACACTCAAAATTGAGCTCAGGTGCATCCTGTTTCCACTGATCCTCCTTGAGATGTGTCTACAACTTGATTGGAGTCCACCTGTGGTAAATTCAGTTGATTGGACATGATTTGGAAAGGCACACACCTGTCAATATAAGGTCCCACAGTTAACAGTGCGTGTCAGAGCACAAACCAAGCCATGAAGTCCAAGGAATTTTCTGTAGACCTCCGAGACTGGATTGTATCGAGGCACAGATCTGGGGAAGAGTACAGAAACATTTCTGCAGCATTGAAGGTCCCAATGAGCACAGTGGCCTCCATCATCCGTAAATGGAAGAAGTTTGGAACCACCAGGACTCTTCCTAGAGCTGGCTGCCCGGCCAAACTGAGCGATCGGGGGAGAAGGGCCTTAGTCAGGAAGGTGACCAAGAACCCGATGGTCACTCTGACAGAGCTCCAGCATTTCTTTGTGGAGAGAGGAGAAACTTCCAGAAGAACAACCATCTCTGCAGCACTCCACCAATCAGGCCTGTATGGTAGAGTGGCCAGACGGAAGCCACTCCTCAGTAAAAGGCACATGACAGCCCGCCTGGAGTTTGCCAAAAGGCACCTGAAGGACTCTCAGACCATGAGAAACAAAGATTGAACTCTTTGGCCTGAATGGCAAGCTTCATGTCTGGAGGAAACCAGGCACCGCTCATCACCTGGCCAATACCATCCCTACAGTGAAGCATGGTGGTGGCAGCATCATGCTGTGGGGATATTTTTCAGCGGCAGGAACTGGGAGACTAGTCAGGATCGAGGGAAAGATGAATGCAGCAATGTACAGAATCATCCTTGATGAAAACCTGCTCCAGAGCGCTCTGGACCTCAGACTGGGGTGAAGGTTCATCTTCCAACAGGACAATGACCCTACGCACACAGCCAAGATAACAAAGGAGTGGCTACGGGACAACTCTGTGAATGTCCTTGAGTGGCCCAGCCAGAGCCCAGACTTGAACCTGATTGAACATCTCTGGAGAGATCTGAAAATGGCTGTGCACTAACGCTCCCCATCCAACCTGATGGAGCTTGAGAGGTCCTGCAAAGAAAAATGGGAGAAACTGCCCAAAAATAGGTGTGCCAAGCTTGTAGCATCATACTCAAAAAGACTTGAGGCTGTAATTGGTACCAGAGGTGCTTCAACAAAGTATTGAGCAAAGGCTGTGAATACTTATGTACATGTGATTTTTTTACATTTTTTATTTTTAATAAATTTGCAAAGATTTCAAACAAACTTCTTTCATGTTGTCATTATGGGGTATTGTTTGTAGAATTTTGAGGAAAATAGTGAATTTAATCCATTTTGGAATAAGGCTGTAACATAACAAAATGTGGAAAAAGTGAAGTGTTGTGAATACTTTCCAGATGCACTGTACAGTACTACAGGTAAATCATGGTTCAAAACTCTATAACTTCAGGGACAAGCAAATGCACATGTAAGTGCGTATACAAAGACAAAATAATGCCACAAAGACATATAGATCAAATACAATAATAATAAAATAAAAAATTCACAGGAAGAAAGTTTAATCCAACTCATTTAATCCTGGAAAAGTTGTAGCTTTTAAAAGGAAAGAATCTACATTTGCAAAAGTCTCTGTAATTTGTTCCCCTTCATAACAGATTCACTGATATTTCCATTCCCAATCCAATGATTTTTAATGAGGGAGGGTTTGAATTGTGTACTGATGCTTAACGCACTGCCATATGGTAATTGAAGATTTGTTGCTATTCTGATTCAGTGAACTTGCGTAGAAAGAACCTAGTTGAATTCGTACTTACTGGTGAAAGTGAATGTTAGCATGCTAAATACATGCTGGTTTGTAGTTTAGTAACTATGTTATGGTTAGCACAGCATTTGCTCAACAAAGCCACAAATCAATTTCATGTGTGACATCAACATGATCACAGGTGAATTCGGCACAATGTTTCCAGTAGTTTCGGTACCCTAGGATCTGCGACTGTATGCCGATGCCAACACCTACTGCTTTGGCCACTGGGGGCAGTGTTTCAAAATTTCGGTCAATGTATACCGATTTTGACGAAAGAAAAGTCGGTCTACTCTTTTGATTTCAGACACCAGGCTGGTGACATCTACCTGTCCTCATTGTTACCTCAAATGGATTAAGTAAACTACCATTTTACACATTTAAATGGACAGAACACAATGAAATCAAGCTGTGACTAAATGTTCTAGAACTGTGTTGCTTTAGTTCAGTTTAAGTAAATTGAACAAGCAGCAAAAATACCTTTTGTTTTAGTGAAAGCGCCTTACAAATCCAGAACATGAGCATATAGACCATTTCAAGGACGTAGACAATAACAAAGGAATTAGAACGCTATTGCGCATGTCTGGCCCCGAAGCATTTCCGGAACTGTCAAAATAAAATGACTAGCACATCCTTTTAGAGTCTAGCTAAAACAGAACAAACAAGATATTTGCAAAAACTGAAAATAAACAATGAGGTGTCATTACCGGATCCTTTAAATAAGACTCGGAGTCAACACATTTTCTCAAAGAACATCAAACTTATCCAGACGTGTTGCTGATACTGAGCGCATCTACGCGAGAGAGGCGATGAAACTGTATTGTAGTTTAGATGCTCACAATTATTTATTCAGAGGGGAGATCGGGAATATTGGTTCACTCCTGTTCAAATCAATAAAGACATTAATTAAAGCTGTCTACGTGACTTGCGGACTAGGTAAGGATTTATTTTTTTATTATACAAATATCTAGATAAAAGCGTCTACTAAATGACTAAATGTTAATGTAAATGACTTGTGCAGCTTCATCCATTATAATGGGAGCTATAGTCAATTTTCTACCTCTCAAACATACTATTATTTGGCATAAATGTCGTTCACCTACCAGAGATAAGATGTGTGCTATAGTTGTTAGTACTGCATGGATCTATGCAGCTATCTCGCTTCACTGAAGCGGTTCATGCATCCTTTTGTCATTGCTTTTTCGGAGATCTAAACCCTTATATTTCCGTTAGTTCCAGGCATCCAGCCTTCGAACAACATTTGAGTAATGCCATTTTATGACAATCGTGTTACCGTTAGTAAGTCACTTTGAATGAAGCTCCTCCCGCTGTTGTTTTGAATGAGGGTGCGTTCCATTCAGAAGTGATCATCCCTATACCCTGTTCCCTTCGAAGACTTTACCATCCACTGTGAGAGCTTTGAAGGACTAAAAGGTGTGGGGCTCAAAAATAATGGCCATTCAGAACGTACTTTTTAAGTCATTTTTATTGGAAATTCAGTTTGAAGCGATCTTACAGCATGACTATCATGATTGTTCTCCCTTCAAAGTGCCCTTCGGAGGGTCATTTATCCTCTTTGGAACACTTTCTGAATTCTACAACTAGCAGGAAATGTTCAAGGAACAAAATGATTTCACAGTCTCGAAGTCTTGAAACAGTCTCTTACAAGCAGTGGAGCATACAAAACTTATATAACCAAACAGTGCTAATAGCCCAGTGTAAACCTTCGTTTTGCTATAAATCTAATACAAATTTCTGCAGCATTTTCCAATGTTAAACAACATAAATATAGAGCATAGACTCTGGCAGTGACAGCAGTGTAATTTCAACAACATCATCTTCACGAGATGTTTCATTCACGTTTTGCATGCAAGTCCCACAAGGTGAATCACTTTGCTTATGCTTTGAGGTGTGGCCACTTGTAGAAAGTTGTGTTGATGAAGCCTGGGCACTTCTTAGGGGTTCAAGTCAGATGTTCGAGCAGACCGAGGTAATTGTTGGGCATCTTGTTGGGCACGGGGACCTTGTCAAGGCATCCGATTCTGTTGCTGAAACCTCGACTGTTGAGGTTTGAACATTGCTGAGGCAAAGCATTGTTGATATCCTACCTATTTTCCAAGACTTCGTGGACATTGATGTCAGCTCATCATCTGTTTTATACAGTTATCTTTAGAATCTGAGATTCCTCTAAATACAGACTTAAAATCCAGTATGTTAATACATCGAGGACCCAATGCAAGTTTACAGACCCAAAGAATCAAGTGCCAACTTCAAGATAGCACCATTGAGATCTACGGTGTTTTCACTTTATTCTTTGTCATCAGAGAAGTGTACAAAGATTCTTTGGAAGCCCTGAAAATCTCCACTTGATTGTGATCCTTTCACTAAGTGCATAAAATATTTGACTTATAGTAATGCCTTCATTGAGAGTTCAAAAAATTACAGGAATCTTTCAGAAACATGTACTAAACATGAGGTCAATCACTCATTTCTAGGCACCTAATTTGTGTGACTCTGGAGCAGATGCAAATTAAACATTGCACATTTAGTTGCTAAACACCCAGAAAGCAACACTCAAAAAATGATCTTAAAGCCGAAGTGTCATTTCTTCAACACTAGCGCCACCGAACGGTACTGCAGAAATATACAATGTTTTCAAAACATCTTTCTGAAAACACCCCTCACCAGCTGTGGTTCAGATAGTCCCGCCCCCAACTCACACCATTGGTTGAATAACATTGTTGGGGCGGATCTAAGTGGGTCAAAACAAACATAGGAATTTTTATGGTGCCACAGAGACAGTGTTTACAGTATTCAAGAAAATTAACCTATGAATGACTTATAGTTATCTCTGCATATTAAGGTGGGATAGAAGAAAATATTTTAACACTTAAAACGTTCCATACTTCTTTAAAATTTACACATTTCAATTTCATAACAAAATTTCATCAAATATGTTTTCCCTAGTGAGTTTGTCAACTATGTTATGGACAAACTGCATGCCATTACAGACACTGATTAAATGCTACACTTCAAGTAACACACATAATTAAGGGGTCTTTTCTGCCATATGTGAAGTCATTCTTTTTAAATAATTTTAAGAATTGTATTTTTTCAGAAATTCAAGTGACATTTTCAGCATGGTCACTAGTGAGATTTTTGATCATAAATCTGTCTTAAATATAATTTTGGTCATTTTTAGGGATGCTATGCAAAACTTCAACCTTTTTCAACCTTTGTGGATGTAAAATATACCTTGAAGGATATCAGAAGCAGCATTCTTGTTATTTGAAATATAAAAAAAATAAATAAATAAATAAAAACACACACACAACTGTAACATATACTATATTGCCAAAAGTATTCGCTCATCTGCCTTTAGACGCATATGAACTTAAGTGACATCCCATTCTTAATCCATAGGGTTTAATATGACGTCGTCCCACCCTTTGCAGCTATAACAGCTACAACTCTTCTGGGAAGGCTTTCCACAAGGTTTAGGAGTGTGTTTATGGGAATTTTTGACCATTCTTCCAGAAGCGCATTTGTGAGGTCAGACACTGATGTTGGACGAGAAGGCCTGGCTCGCAGTCTTCGCTCTAATTCATCCCAAAGGTGCTCTATCGGGTTGAGGTCAGGACTCTGTGCAGGCCAGTCAATTTCTTCCACACCAAACTCACTCATCCGTGTCTTTATGGACCTTGCTTTGTGCACTGGTGCGCAGTCATGTTGGAACAGGAAGGGGCCATCCCCAAACTGTTCCCACAAAGTTGGGAGCATGGAATTGTCCAAAATCTCTTGGTATGCTGAAGCATTCAGAGTTCCTTTCACTGGAACTAAGGGGCCAAGCCCAGCTCCTGAAAAACAACCCCACACCATAATCCCCCCTCCACCAAACTTCACAGTTGGCACAATGCAGTCAGACAAGTACCGTTCTCCTGGCAACCGCCAAACCCAGACTCGTCCATCAGATTGCCAGATGGAGAAGCGTGATTCCTCACTCCAGAGAACGCATCTCCACTGCTCTAGAGTCCAGTGGCGGCGTGCTTTACACCACTGCATCCGACGCTTTGCATTGTACTTGGTAATGTATGGCTTGGATGCAGCTGCTCGGCCATGGAAACCCAGTCCATGAAGCTCTCTACGCACTGTTCTTGAGCTAATCTGAAGGCCACATGAACTTTGGAGGTCTGTAGCGATTGACTCTGCAGAAAGCTGGCGACCTCTGCGCACTATGCGCCTCAGCATCCGCTGACCCCGCTCTGTCATTTTACGTGGCCTACCACTTCGTGGCTGAGTTGCTGTTATTCCCAATCGCTTCCACTTTGTTATAATACCACTGACAGTTGACTGTGGAATATTTAGTAGTGAGGACATTTCACGACTGGACTTGTTGCACAGGTGGCATCCTATCACAGTACCACGCTGGAATTCACTGAGCTCCTGAGAGCGGCCCATTCTTTCACAAATGTTTGTAGAAGCAGTCTGCATGCCTAGATGCTTCATTTTATACACCTGTGGCCATGGAAGTAATTGGAACACCTGAATTCAATTATTTGGATGGGTGAGCGAATACTTTTGGCAATATAGTGTAGTTGACAGTGAAAGTAACATAGTTGAAAATATCCTGCTTTTTTCACAAAATACAATTGCACCATTTACATAATGATCTCTGTTTTAACTTGCAAAGGAACAATATCTATTTAATTTTGTAAAATCAGTGAAATGTCCCTTAATACCTACTCATCATTATTCACATGCATGCACGCACACACATGCGTGAGGGCACACACACCCTCAGTGTCCTCTGACACATACAGGCTTAAATTATGACAAAAAATTATCTATGGAAAATAATTCATTATCATCAGTGGACATCAGTGGACACAGTAGAGTCACATCAACTGTTACCCAAGAGCTGACCCTAGAGGTAACTTAGTTGACAATTACTCCATTTTTACTCATAATTTCAATGATAGGCCTTGCCTGACCAACAACATGTCATTACCTTGATCAGGTTAACCTCAAATTTTAATATATATTTTAGTTAATATCATTAAAATATTGTAAATTGGTTCTGGTTAACGTAGTTGTTGTATCGGTAAGTTGTTTGCTCGGGTCGCGAACCATAAATGGTCATGTTTGTGCTTAGCTGCTTTCAGATGCTGGGTCTTGGATTTTTTGGATTGTTTTTTGTCGCTCTTAACTATACTCTTTCATCTGATATGGCTGTTCAGTACTCAGTTGCTCAACTTAGAACTTTGAAAGGATTTTTTTCCTCTACCCTCAGATACATATGAGCGGTGTAAACAATTGGGAATTGCGCACCGTCCACGTTATATACATCGTTCACTGAGGACTTTTTTGACTGTCCACCACTCATTTCCAACTGGCATACTGATCATCTTGTTGAGAAGCCTGGTCCCTCGTAATCTAAACCTTCACCATGGAATCATGTAATTAATTATGGTAATCTGAGATCATTATCCATTGATCCCCTTTACAGCAGCCACAAAATCACACCTTCAAATTTACACTGTGCCTTGTTAAACTGTCACTCTTTAATGGGCAAATCATCAGTGCTCCATGACATAATCACTGACAAAAATCTGGACATGCGTCTTCTTACTGAAACCTGGCAAATGCCCAATGACTTTGTTAATCTAAACCTGCTTTCGCCACCTGGATATACTCATTTTTTGAAACTGCGTCCCCAACGTAGAGGTGGAGGACTGGCTGTAATTTGCCGTGAGAATATTACAAATCTCTGTGACTGAGATTCATGATGTCTCCTCTTTTGAGTATCTAGCCTTAAAAATTGTTGGTCATACATCATTGTCTGTAATCTTAATCTATCGACCTCCAAAATCTCATCCTGATTTCTTCTCTGAACTTAATGAATTACTTACTATTGTCTGTGCCATACCTTCATCTGTTATTGTACTTGGTGATTTCAATATACATGAAAATACTGCTCAAGCTAATGAACTGCTATTCAACATGTTGATTTTGCAACTCACTCTAGGGGTCATATATTGGATCTGGCTTATCTAATGTCTCAGTCTCTGGCTCCCACTTTGTCTTTCCTGAGCACAAATTCATAGATTTTAGTTTCAGTCATCTCACAAATAGACCATGAATGAAAAAAATGTTGTTTTACCGCACAGTCAGCTCAGTTAACCCCACATCTTTCTCTGTTTCTATATGTGCCTCCCCTCTATCAGACTCTTTATTGTCTCACTGTCCATCAGCGGTCTGCTCTGTCTGTAATGATGCTATTTCTAAAGCACATAAGAAACATGCCCCTGTCAAGATCAGGCTGGTTCCCTCTACTCGTGCTGTACCCTGGTTCACTCTTGAGTTCAGGGCTGTTAAAACTGCAAGTAGTTGCCTTGAAAGATTGTACCGGAAAACTGGACTTACTGTCCACTCTTTGGCTTACGCAGAACACCTGCTTAACTCTCAAGCTGCTCTAACTACCGCACGCTCATCATATCTGTCTTCTTTAATTAATAACTCTAAATGCAGACCTAAGGCATTGTTTAAAACTGTACACAAACTCATTAAGCCTCCTGAACATTTCTACAGTTTTTCACAGACAAATTAAAGTCTATTTATTTGTCCTTCACAACTGATATGTACCTCACATTCTTTTCACACTCGGTCAGTGCCACCCTACTCTAATTGCTTTCTGTCCACTTTTACTCCAACCAGTCCTTCTGCTGTTCGTTATCTAATTATGAAGTCTAATTCTACATCCTGTCAACCTGACCCTGCTCCCACCTCTCTTCTAAAAATGTGTGTATCAGATATCTCATCTACAATATCACATTTGATAAACCGTAGCCTAGCCTCTGCCACAGTCCCAGTAGAGTTGAAAACAGCTGCTGCCACTCCAGTTCTTAAGAAACCTGGTCTTGACCCTTTAAATTGTAATAATTACAGGCCAATATCAAATCTACCCTTCTTATCTAAAATCTTAGAATGAGTAGTGGCCACTCATAATCTTTATGAGCCTTACCAGTCTGGTTTCCGCACATCACACAGCACTGAGACGGCTCTTCTCCAGGTGGTTAATGACATCCTCCTGTCTGTGGATTCTGGGTCTACAAACATTTTATTTCTTCTTGATATAAGCTCAGCCTTTGACACTGTTTGTCATGATATCCTTATCTCTTGTCTCACTTGGCTTACTTACTACCTCACTGATAGAAAATATTTCATTACTATACAGAAGTATAAATCTACCACTGCTCCTCTCACACAAGGTGTTCCACAGGGTTCAGTCCTTGGACCATTCCTGTTTATTATTTATATACTCCCACTTGGTCACATCATCCGTCAACATGGCCTAAACTTTCACTGCTACGCTGATGACATTCAAATTTACCTCACCGCCAGCTCTGACTCACCTTCTCCTCCTGCTTCACTCATTGCATGTATTAGCAACATTAAACAATGGATGTTTATGAATTTCATGACATTGCATCAACATTGATGGGGTTCATGTCAAGCCCTCCCACACTGTCCATAATCTTGGTGTCCTATTTGACTCAACACTTTCTTTTGATTCTTACATTTCCATTGTCGTTAAAAATGCTTTTTAACGGGGGGCCTGGGTAGCTCAGCAAGTGAAGACGCTGGCTACCACACCTGGAGTCGCAAGTTCGAATCCATGGCGTGCTGAGTGACTCCAGCCAGGTCTCCTAAGCAACCAATTGGCCCGGTTGCCAGGGTGGGTAGAGTCACGTTGGGTTAACCTCCTTGTGGTCGCTATAATGTGGTTCTCCCTCTCGGTGGGGTGCGTGGTGAGTTGTGCGTGGATGCCGCGGAGAATAGTATGAAGCCTCCACACACGCTAGGTCTCCGCGGTAACGTGCTCAACAAGCCACGTGATAAGTTGCGTGGATTGATGTCTCAGACGCAGAGGCAACTGAGATTCGTCCTCCGCCACCCGAATTGAGGCGAGTCACTACGCCACCACGAGGACTTAGAGTGCATTGGATATTGGGCATTCCAAATCGGGGAGAAAAGGGGAGAAAAATATATGCTACAAACCTTCTCTTCTCTTTAGACCTCTAACTTAAGAATCCCCTCACCATTTAACAAGGCATCTGGGTCTTTGATGCTGGTGTGCTGGGTAACATTTGTGTCCTGCGGCCCCACATTGTTTGTGATGGTCTGGAATAATGTTTATATTCCTGTTCTGTTCTTTTCTGTTCGGGATTGATAAATATGGTTTTGTTCACACAGTTCAGTTGAAACGAGAGTGACAACCACATTCTACCTAAAATTTACAGGACTCACAAGTGAATTTTCAGAGCGAGTAATCCTGACGGAATTAGAGTTAACCCTAATTGCCTCCCTGTAATAAATCTCTCCATTACTTTATAAATCACAGTGCTACGTTTCTAACTTTCGAATATTTCTACATCTCGCTGTCTCTCTTTCAGTATGCTAATTTCTGTGCACTCATAACTTCTGTTTGAAGTACAGATTTCTGTGTTTTATTGGGATGTCAAATTTCTCTCTTTTTCACTCTCTCTCTCTCTCTCCATCCCTTTTTTTAACTCTAGTTATACTGTATGTCTGTTTGATTGACAGCGTTGTAGAGTCAAAGCGCTGGTAGAAAATCTGCCAGTCTGCTAACTCTCTCTTCTCATTCAGAGATTGATTAAATTGTACAGATCATACTGTATAGTTCAAATGAAATGTGAGTAAATCAAAGGATCAGGCTGCTCTTAAAGTAAATAAATGTGTGTATCAGAGACAGTTATGATTGAGTATTATTTTCTCTCTAGAGACGATCACCATACGCTCTGACACAACATCAATGTTTAATTATTATTATGTTTAATATCTTATTTTTAAAGGTGGGACGATGGTTGCAGTTTGTTTTCAGTTTGTGTTTATGAATATTTGTGATTTGTTTTGTGTATGTGTGCAATACTGAACTTCGTTGCATTATTTGATAGATTTAACTCTTAGTGTGTAATGCAAAAGAACATTTAAAAATATTTTATATATTAGAATATCAGACAATTTGCATGTCCCCATGCATCGGCATTTCATTTCTAATTTTACCTAATTTTTTTTTTTTTTTTTTTTTTTTTTTTTTATTAAAATGTCATGCTTTCATGATCTGTTTTTTTTTTTTTTTTTTTGAGAAAATATCAAATTTGTTTTTTTCCCTGCAATTCTGTTCAACCCTGTTATGATGTGACATTTCCACCTTTAAAAAATAATGATTGAATAAGAAAAAAGTCAATGGTTACTCATATATTTTTATTTATTATTAGGCACACTGAAACGAAGTGAGCAGAATTTACTCAGTTATATATTCAAACTAGAAGTGTATGTATTTCAAACTGTATTTACTGTGATGTTCAAATAATGGATTGGGGATAACAGTTTAAGAATTAACCATATATTTAAGAAAAAACTACTTATTTGTTAACCAGAATATCGTATGCCCATATGGTGGATCCTCATCGTCTTTGGCAGTCAAGGCCCTGTGCAACTGACCCAACTCAGCCATGGTCATGCTGCCTTAAAATTGTAAGTTGTGTCAACTTAAGAGGGAACACTGTTTAAAAAGAACGTAAAGTTGACTTTAATCAGTATGAGTTGTTAAATGAGCTTAATGTCTTTTTAAGTAAACTTCACTTTCTATGTTCAATCACCATCATTCTTATTCAATTCAAACTGAATATAGAAGTTAAATTACTTATATTATTATTTACACTGATGAGCCAAAACATTATGACCACTCACAGGTGAAGGGAATAATGTTGATCATCTCCTAATAAGGCCAGATGTCAAGGTTTGGGTAGATTAGATGGTAAGCGAACAATTAGTTCTCGTAGTCAATGTGTTGAATGCAGGAGAAATGGGCAGGAGTAAAGACCTGAGTGACTTTGATAAGGGACAGATTGTTATGGCTAGACGACTGGGTCAGAGCATCTCTGAAACGGCAAGGCTTGTGGGGTGCTCCCGGTCAGCAGTGGTGTACCTACAGACAGTGGTCCAAGGAGGGACAAACCACAAACCGGTGACAGGGTGTTGGGCACCCAAGGCTCATCGATGCGCAAAGGCAAGGAAGCAAACTGACAGAAGGTCTACTGTGGCACAAGTCACAGGAAATTTTAATGATGGTTATGGGAGGAATGTGTCACAACACACAGTGCATTGCACCCTGCTGCATATGGGACTGTGCAGCCACAGACTAGTCAGAGTGCTCAAGATGTCCACTGTTGAAAGCATCTACAATGGGCACGCAAGCGTCGGAACTGGACCTTGCAACAGTGGAAGAAGGTCGCCTGGTCTGATGAGTCTTGTTTTCTTTTACATCACGTGGACGGCCATGTACGTGTGCGCTGTATACCTGGGGAAGAGATGGCACCAGGATACACTGTGGGAAGATGACAAGCCAGTGGAGGGAGTGTGATGCTCTAGGCAATGTTCTGCTGTGAATCCCTGGGTCCGGCCATTCATGTGGATGCCAATTTGACACGTGCTACCTACCTAAACATCGTTGCAGACCAGGTACACCCCTTCATGACAATGATATTCCCTGATGGCAATGGCCTCTTTCAGCAGGATAATGCGCCCTGCCACACTGCACACATTGTTCAGGAATGGTTTGAGGAACATGATGAAGAGTTCAAGGTGTTGCCCGGGCCTCTAAATTTTCTCAATCCGATTGAGCATCTGTGGGATGTGCTGGACAAACAAGTCCGATCCACGGCATCTCCACCTCGCAACTTAGAGGACTTGAAGGATCTGCTGCTAATGTCTTGGTTCCAGGACACTTAAAGGAGTCTTGCAGAGTCCATGCCTCAGTGGGTCGGTGCTGTTTTGGCAGCATGTGGAGGACCAACAGTATATTTGGCAGGTGGTCATAATGTTTTGGCTCATCAGTGTAAAGCAGAAGTATGTAACTTTTTCAGTGCTAAAATACATTCTTCTATCTCAGCTTAATATGCAGAGACAACTGTAAGTAAATCATTCATTACCGTTTTAGAGAAAATTAACCAAACACTGTGTCTCTGTGGCATTATAAAAATTCCTGTGTTTGTTCTGAGTGACCCGCTTAGATACTCAACCAATGGCGTGAGTTGATATACAACTTCTTTATATTTCCAGTTTTCAAAATATTTAGTGTAAATGTATAACATTGTACTTTGTATTATATTACCCAGGAATACGTTTTAAAAAATCAGTTAACACTGATTTTGAGGGAGCTGCTGAGGGAGTCACAAAATATTTGGCCTGTTTCTCTCTTTTTGCTGCTGTTATCCAGCGCTGTATATTTTTACCTTCTTTTGCAAAGCTGTGAAAGCGTAATAATTGATTTTTTCTTTTGTTGTTGGAGTAAACAGCATTTGCGCACGTGGACGTGTGAAAAGGGTCTATTCTGTTCGGTGGCACTAATGGCGCAGAAATTACATCAGCTTTAATAATACTGATGAAAACAGAAGTAGATAGAGCTATCGCATTATAAACTGAGCTAAATTAAAAATCATGTGATGGTAAATGTTCAGTTGATGATCAGAGACCTCAATAATATTCAGATTTAAGCTTGTCAAGGAGACATTTTACACGCAAACCACGATGATGGTGACAATCATCAAACACATCATTGAGCACACCCTTGGTGTAACTTTATTTCACTCTCACTTGTACACCTTGTATGAGTGTGAAATGACAAAAAACTTTAAACTTGAGTAAAAAGATGAGCTTTGAACTATTGCTACATGATAAATAACTGAAAGTGACAAAAAAATAGTTTTTCTTGTTTTCTAGTTCAACTTAACTCAAGTTCAGCCAACAAAAAACTGGATAACTGTGTTAAAAGATCAATCCAGGGCAGATACAATTTATGCACCACTAAATAGTTGAGCGATGCACCAGTGAAACACAATCCTTTATCCCTACACAAGATAAAACTGAAATGCAGAGGTTTTTAACATTTCTGTTTACAAATATGAAGGCTGCTTATTGGATCAATAACCTTGTGTGACCCCTCGTCCACATGCGTGGACATTGTTTTTTGGCTTTGCTGTACGCAACGCATAATTTAAATTAATTTAAACCAACTGAATACTGTTCACAAGACTCTAGACTGTCATTTAAGGGTTACATTTCTGGTCCACCGAGTCACGTGACACAACAACATGATGTTGATTTACGTGAAGCACTTTTACATGCGCAAGTGCCTCTGATAAGAAATCTCTTTAAGTTTTTTCATTGAAACCTGTTTGGGTGTAAAGAGTAGAGTCTCTAGTTTCATTTGATATGCCGCTTTAAAAAATCAGTTCATTCTTCGAGCGTCAACACGCTGATAAACTTGATGTTCACATATGTGGACACTGGAACTGCATTTCCTCAAAAGTAGAAAAACATGTTATTTTAAATAACTTTCAACTCTAACTCATCTGTGGGTCATTTCACTTCATTCTAATATACATTTTGTTATATTTTATTTTGTTATCACTGTGCAATATGATTCTATTCATTACCATTAGTAAATTAATTCCTATATTTACTGTACATTATCACATTGAGAATAAATGTATTCATGCAAAAGCTGAAAACGTTGCTTTCAGAGGCTTTATATGAGTTAGGATGAAAATAAGGTGCATTTCAAACTGTTCTGAGACCAGTGCAGACAGACAGCACACTGGAGGTTAAGTCATTCACTAAATAGGGAGCAAGGGAGCATCCTATAGCTCTCTATGCAGTTAAGTGCATTCACTCCTAAAATCTGATCAAAAGTTCAGTTTCAGGCTGCAGATGATGTTTGGATCACTCAACATGTTTGACAGACATGTGACAATGATAATCAGTACATAGATTCAGAATTTATAATGTATCATTTTATTTTAACATGATTGACAGTGATTGGATGATGCTGGACATTACTTTGAATCAGAATTAATTATGATAATTTCTGATGTAATGTCTGTAACGCCTCAAAAACATGAATAATCAACACTCCTGGAAATCTGACTTTCTATAGTTTGGTATTATTTAAAATTTCACAACTTAGTCCCGCTGTCCACATATGAGGACATACATTTTTAGGAAAACTATTTGCTCTAGAATTTGATATTTTTATTTGATTTTTTGCTTGTTTATTAGGTGTTACTAGTTACAAATCAAAAAGGGGAATGGAAAATGCACAGCAGTCATGCAGGAGTCTCAGCAGGATAAAGTTAAACGTCATATTATGCGACTTTGATTTACGGAGAGCTTACACCTACTAGCTAAGTTTTGCTTTAAGAACTGGTGGTGCAACTACATTAAGCACTGACTTAGTTACAAACTATTTAGTGGTTACTAAGCCCTTAGTTTGAACTTTACGTCCCAAATTAAGTGAGAAGTTATCCCTAGTTACCCTATCCCGATACTTTGGGTCTGGGATTCAAATAAAATTATAAAAATTTGAAATTTTCTGGCACAAATGGCACTATTTCCTGAGAAAACCCCAGGAAGTGTATGTGTGGAGTTAGGGTGGTGTTGTGGGGTATCAGCAGGGGCTGAGATGAAGGGGTGCAGAAAGGAAAATTTACCCTCCTGAACCGCATGCAGAGACAAGACCCCACACAACCAGAACACACAACCTCAGCCATAAAGAACAGTGTGTGTGTGTGTGTTCACCCTCACTGCATCCAATATCAGACCCCCATAGTGACCCCGATGGGAAATCACTGCTGAAGACAGTCAACACACACACACACACACACACACACACACACACACACACACACACACACACAAATACACACAAACATATACACACACACAGTTCACAGTCCAGTTATTGGGTTATTAGCCTCCAAATTAACCTCATAATAATGATGAATTCCTTCGTTTATTTGTTTGTTTCACTGTTGACAGTAAACAGATTGATGTTGATAGTTAAAACTGAATTAATGAATCTATTAAATATTACAGTCAAGCGTGTGAGTCTGAATGGACTTTGGTCAGGGGTAGACGGCATATTTAATTGGACGTGAACGTAAACAAGGCTGTGATGGATAGATGTACAGTCTGTTCAATATGTTTTACTGTGGTGTATCATTGAAAGTACATCTTTCTAAAAAATTTCAGTGGAGTAAAAACATTGTTTGTGGAAATGTAGGACTTAAAGTCAACATGAAGTCAAAATTGACTGTTTACTTTCTTAATACAGTTCCTGGTCATATTGTGACCGATTTGTCAGTGCACATTATTCCAAAAAATAAAATAAAATAAAAAATAAATAAATCCTTTCTGGATGACATCACGCAGGCCACACAGGCTATTTTTTAATGAAAAATTAATAATTCACAAGAAAAATGAACATTTTGTCATTTACTCACCTTCATGTTGTTCCAAACCTTTATGATTTTCTTTCTTCTGACTGGAAGGAAAAAAATGTGCATTCACATTGAGATAATTATCATTTTTGGGAGAACTATCCCTTTTAAGGGAATATTTCAAGTTCAATACAAGCTTAAAATCTATGGACACAATAAATGTTTACACTTAAAACGTTAAAGTCTCCGTATACATAAATTAGGCATATGTGGTATCGTTTGAATCTGAACTTTTCAGAGATAACCATCACTTCTGCATTTATGTTCTTAAAATAATAAAATAAGGCCTCAAAACATTTGCGTTGAAAATTAGCGCCCCCTAGAGGTAATGGGGTAGAAATATTTATATGAAAATAAAAGTCCTTCACATAGCACATAAATGGACAAGTCATATATCAAATGAAAGCTCTGATTCTCAGGAATGTGACTGTACACATTCAGATTGTTTCCCTAATACCACAGTTCAAAAGATTTTCAAAAGAATCACAAAGTGATTCTGTAAGTCATCAAATACAAACGTCTCTTTTATGCTCCAATAACTGCTGCTGTAAGCCCCATATAGCTAAAATCTTTATATATGCTTTTACCTTAGGAAGTTTTCACAAAAAAAGAGCCATTCTTTTACTTGTCTGTGAGCTTGCTTGGCTGAATATTCCAATGTTATATCTTAATTGTCCAGAACAAAATATGCCATTAAGCAGGAAAATCATGCTAAGCAATTCAGAAAATTATGTCTTTGAGGATTGAAAAATATATATTATCGCAAAGGGGAGGATCTCATCTTTCTAATGACACCTAGATTGAGCTTCTAGTCCACTCAGAGGCCGAGATATTCAATAAAACAACAAGGGTGTTGCTTGAACTGAAAATTAGACTGAATGTCTATGGACGAGCACATCTGTGAGGGATAAAATGTGTTAGAGCGCCACCTACATTTCAGATCTGTATATTGTGATGGAATGTGATAGAGAAAAAAATCTTGTTTCTTGTGGAATAAAATAAGACTTTTCAAAGTGTGGTAGAGTGAACAGAACCAGAATTACATGATTACAAAGTTAGGAGAACAACAACATTTAGCCACAAATGCTGTCGATTGAGCTTAAGTGAATATTTCTTAACCAATTGTTAAATAAACATTTAGTCATTATTTCAGGCTTCTGTTGTAGGTATGCCACATTAATCATGTTGACTTTACGACTATATACTGTACATCTATCCCTCAAAACCTTGTTTTGCATCTATACTGTGAATATATCGGCCTCTCTCACTCTCTGTCTGTCTTACTTTCTCTTTCTGTCTAACTCTCTCAGTCTCTCTTTCTTTAAGTGGTTTATGTTTCTGTGGGGACATTTTAACTTTGGCTCTGAAATCACATTTAAGACCAAAACTGAAACCCAGAAAAGAAAATGAAAGACAGAAAGAAGAGAGAGGAAGAGCGAGAGAGAGAGAGAGAGAGAGAGAGAGAGAGAGGAAAAGAGAGAGAGAGAGAGAAAGAGGGAGGGAGAGAGAGAGAGAGGGGGGGGAAGAGTAAGAGAGAGAGAGAGAGAAAGAGAGAGAGAGAGAGAGAGAGGAAGTGTGTATGTGTGTGTGTGTGTGTGTGTGTGTACATGATCACCTACATTGTGGGGTCCAGCCAGCGGTCCCCACGAGGGAAATGGCTTATTAAACATACTAAACGTTGTTTTTTTGAAAATGTAAAAATGCAAAAAGGTTTCTGTGAGGGTTAGGTTTAGGGGTAGGATTAGGATTAGGGGATAGAAATTATCGTTAGATCTGTATAAAATCCAAAAAATGCATGGAAGTCTATGGAGAGTCCCCACAATGATATAAAAACATAGTATGTGTGTGTGTGTGTGTGTGTGTGTGTGTGTGTGAGAGAGAGAGAGAGAGAGAGAGAGAGAGAGAGAGAGATAGAGAGAGAGAGCTTGGATTTAGGTGTGTCAGATGCTTCAGAGGAGAAAGAAATGAAAAAAGAGAGAATTAACAAAACTGTGTGTGTTTCTGTTTGTGTGTGTGTGTAAGTGTGTGTGTTTCTGTTTGTGTGTGTAAGTGTGTGTGTTTCTGTTTGTGTGAGTGTGCATTTATGTGTGTCAGATGCTTCAGAGGAGAAAGAAATGAAAAAAGAGAATTAACAAAACTGTGTGTGTGTGTGAGCGTGCATTTATGTGTGTCAGATGCTTCAGAAGAGAAAGAAATGAAAAAAGAGAGAAGAAACAAAACTGTGTGTGAAGAGGCAGATGAACGGAGTGAAATCAGTGTGAAGAAAGACTGAAATAGAGTAAAGACACAATTCAGAGCGAATCAGTATGACCGCCTCACCAGAGAGACAGAGACAGAAAGCTTAAAAACACTTGTTTAAATAGTGAAACATAAAACATTTTTATTTCTAATTTAATCTGAGTAATATTCGATCTGATTTTAGATTACAAGTGTTGTCAAGTGCACATTCAGCATTTTAAAGAGCTATTTCAGGTAGAGCACAGTCAGCATTAGTTTAAATACACTTTAAAAGTTTGATTTCAGTCGGAATAAAATGATCATTTATCCTTTTTTTTATCCCCTTTTCTCCCAATTTGGAATGCCCAATTCCCACTACTTAGTAGGTTCTCATGGTGGCGCAGTTACTCACCTCAATCCGGGTGGTGGAGGACAAGTCTCAGTTGCCTCCGCTTCTGAGACCGTCAATCCGCACATCTTATCACGTGACTCGTTGTGCATGACACCGCGGAGACTCACAGCATGTGGAGGCTCATGCTACTCTCCACGATCCACTCACAACTTACCACACGCCCCATTGAGAGCGAGAACCACTAATCACGACCACGAGGAGGTTACCCCATGTGACTCTACCCTCCCTAGCAACCGGGCCAATTTGGTTGCCTAGGAGACCTGGCTGGAGTCACTCAGCACACCCTGGATTCGAACTCGCGACTCCAGGTGTGATAGTCAGCGTCAATACTCGCTGAGCTACCCAGGCCCTGACCATTTGTCTTTTTTAAATGTCATGTAAATGCTTTCGTCTGACTGAAATCGGTAATTTTTGGACTAATAGACCTAGATTATGATATAGCTCGGCTTCA